>NC_091181.1:33231924-33531924 GCF_040958095.1 Procambarus clarkii
CTGCTGCCAGTATACACCAATATATATATATATATATATATATATATATATATATATATATATATATATATAATCAATCCTGATCACCTACATTCGACTACACCACCATACTGTTATAATTATAACTTTTTGTTAACTATATGTTGTTGTCTTGTTAACAAGTCTTTCTTTTCGTGCCTCTGTGGATCCTGTAGTAAAGAGAGAGAATTTAAGTGGCCGAACTTTCAGAGGGTTTTATATAACAGTGGAGGGGAATGGGGGGAAGCTGAACAAGGGTCAGTGGGGGTACAGGTATCTACGACCACAACACTTTCCAGATTGTCGGCGACAAGCGCCGCTCAAGACGGCAGATTGACGACTTCCAAGTGGTTATTGACACCAATGAGGTGGTCGGCGATATTGTTTTTCCTTACTGTTAAGAAGGCAGGTTATAGATGTTCCAGTTTGGAATCGGAGTCTCTTGTCGCTAACGCTTTGAGTGCGATCCGGTGATACGAATGATGTAGTTCCTTTTTAATATTACACCTCTCTTCCCCCGCCCGCTAGTTCCTGGTCCCTGACGCCCTGCTGCTGTGCTACCTGGTGACCTGACTTCCGTGCTTCTTTTATAAACACGGCACAACTCTCGAGTCAAGCGCTCTTCTACTCAACTAATTCACTTTTCCTTCCCGCCGGTCCCCGAGGTAACTCAGTGAGGCCGCACGGCAAGTGTACCCCGCGCAACACTGCAGGCCGCCACCCCGCGCAACACTGCAGGCCGCCACCCCGCGCAACACTGCAGGCCGCCACCCCGCGCAACACTGCAGGCCGCCACCCCGCGCAACACTGCAGGCCGCCACCCCGCGCAACACTGCAGGCCGCCACCCCGCGCAACACTGCAGGCCGCCACCCCGCGCAACACTGCAGGCCGCCACCCCGCGCAACACTGCAGGCCGCCACCCCGCGCAACACAGCAGGCCGCCACCCCGCGCAACACTGCAGGCCGCCACCCCGCGCAACACTGCAGGCCGCCACCCCGCGCAACACTGCAGGCCGCCACCCCGCGCAACACTGCAGGCCGCCACCCCGCGCAACACTGCAGGCCGCCACCCCGCGCAACACTGCAGGCCGCCACCCCGCGCAACACTGCAGGCCGCCACCCCGCGCAACACTGCAGGCCGCCACCCCGCGCAACACTGCAGGCCGCCACCCCGCGCAACACTGCAGGCCGCCACCCCGCGCAACACTGCAGGCCGCCACCCCGCGCAACACTGCAGGCCGCCACCCCGCGCAACACTGCAGGCCGCCACCCCGCGCAACACTGCAGGCCGCCACCCCGCGCAACACTGCAGGCGCCACCCCGCGCAACACTGCAGGCCGCCACCCCGCGCAACACTGCAGGCCGCCACCCCGCGCAACACTGCAGGCCGCCACCCCGCGCAACACTGCAGGCCGCCACCCCGCGCAACACTGCAGGCCGCCACCCCGCGCAACACTGCAGGCCGCCACCCCGCGCAACACTGCAGGCCGCCACCCCGCGCAACACTGCAGGCCGCCACCCCGCGCAACACTGCAGGCCGCCACCCCGCGCAACACTGGAGACAACACAAAACCCCGGATGACCACCGCTTGGTAATGGCGAACACCGAAGATCATTGTTCACCAGTGAACAATCACCAGGGAACGGGGCTTGGCTACACTGCCTCACTACCACCCCATATTAGAGCCCAATAACCTCACCAACTATGCTAGAGTCAAATTGGAGGTTGAGAAACCTGACCATAGAGCTACAGTTCAACCATAGAAAGCACAATTAGGTGAAAGTACACCACTACTTTACTGGACCATCTTCATCACTACCACCTGGTCATGGCCCATGTTCCTGGGCCAGGACCAGGTGGGGCGGGCCACACAGGGCCAGGACCAGGTGGGGCGGGCCACACAGGGCCAGGACCAGGTGGGGCGGGCCACACAGGGCCAGGACCAGGTGGGGCGGGCCACACAGGGCCAGGACCAGGTGGGGCGGGCCACACAGGGCCAGGACCAGGTGGGGCGGGCCACACAGGGCCAGGGCCAGCGTCCAGTGTTGACCTTGGCTCAAGGCCCTGATGGCCTAAGTGCCTTCCACTTAGCTCGAGTGACTCCCGACTCGAGCTCACTAGAGCCATTAAGCTTCCGTCGCATATCTGTGACGCTGACGTCAACAAACTTGACCTTCGTCCACACACCTGACGCAATATAACCGGTCGACACCTGTGTTGAGCTCTGAACAACACCAGAATGTCACAGTATATAATTCCCTTTATGCGGATGGTAGCGGGCTTTGCATGGTAGCAGCAGGGGGGGGTGGGCCTAACATGGAACGATTCGTCCTCAGGCCACGCTCGTTAAAGCGGCGGTCGTCTCTCCTTCCCACCCTCTATCCCCAGACTCATTCATCAGTTTTAACATTATTAAAATTTGGTTTAATCTCGTATATAAGATAGAAATTTAATATACAAAAATACTATGTACAGTAAAGCGTAGGTTAGGTGTTTAGGTTCTGTTAGCGATTATTTTTACAATCCGTCCTCGACTCAAGTCCATTACATCCAGCGGTCGACCCCACAGACGCATTCATAAATTTTAACTTGCTGTTCATTCAAACAAGAATTTTCTCAAATATAAATTAATAATATATTAGCATATTGTGTATATATAGGCATAGGTTAGGTATTTAGGTTCGGTTGGCGATTATTTGCATTTGTAGTACGTGGGTGAAGCGTTTATAGCGATGTGGTTCGAACAAATCTCGTCAGTGAAGCACTTGTTCCGAAGTGTTCGAACGAAATCAGTTGTGAGTCGTGTGTCAGCCCGTCCTCCAAACAAAGATCCAAAAGTGATTCCATCCACCCGCCAAACCCCCTGTTTATGAATGAAAAGCGGTTTACACACGACTCAACTGATTTCGTTCGAACACTTCCGGAACAAGTGCTTCACTGACGAGATTTGTTCGAACCACATCGCTATAAACGCTTCACCCACGTACTACAAATGCAAATAATCGCCAACCGAACCTAAATACCTAACCTATGCCTATATATACACAATATGCTAATATATTATTAATTTATATTTGAGAAAATTCTTGTTTGAATGAACAGCAAGTTAAAATTTATGAATGCGTCTGTGGGGTCGACCGCTGGATGTAATGGACTTGAGTCGAGGACGGGTTGAAAAGTCATCAGTTGCAAGTCGTTATAAACCGTCTTTCATTCATAAACAGTTGGTTTAGTGGCTGGAGTAACAACCCTTTGTCCTGTGTTCATGTGAACGGACTACAAGGTGACAGGGAGGGAGGGAGGGTAGGAGAGGATCTCGCATAGCAGGACGGAGGGTCTTGCTAATTGGGCGGAGAGGGGGAGCCTCACACGGTAGCAGAATGGAGGGCTGGGGGGCCTCAGATGGTAGCAGCTGGGCAGGGGAAGGGGGCTGGGTCCTCACAGGGCAGGTGCAGGATGGGAGGACGAGGGGGAGGTCACATGCCAGCAGCTGGGTGATCCCCATCTGTGGTATTTGTGTACCCGGCGGGTGGTACCACTGGCTGTACAACTCTCACCAACAACACCGCTCACAAGGGCAAACAATACCCAGGATTTTAAATAGAGATCGACGAAAGACAGACACTCCGCCCCACCCCACGACGTATTTAAACAATGTTTCATAAATTTCCCTCTATTAAGAAAGTCCCCTTACACGGGTCTTACAGCAATACGGCCAAACGGGACTCCTCATGTCTCACTTAGGGTTGCGAGAGACATGCAGAAGCTTTCCTGTTTGTTGGGAAAAGCAACAACTACGGCCCCAAGTCAACTCAACCTCTGCAGATCCTTGGCAACACCATGAGAGACACCGAGACCAATCTGGCGTCGGGTGGGAAAGGTTGATATTGACAAAAACAGACATGAGTGAGGTGCTTCCTGGCCTTCAGTGGCTTATACAACCACTTTAATATCTACACCAATCCCCGCCGCGGCCACCTCACTCCTCTCTTCACTACGGACACGATACAAAAGTAACAACCTATATTTACCTACTTTACGGGCTCACCATAGCCCGTGCTACGTGGACACTTCGTTCTGAGTAGCTAAATCTGAAACAACAACAACATTTACCTACAGAATTCGAAGTGATAACATGTTCAGATATTTACTTATAGTGAATATGGAGAATAGCTTGAAGGTTCGTCTGGTGCCGAGGTGTTAGTGTGTAGTGTGGCAGCCATTCCTGCGACACTGGCCAGCCCCGGACAACTTCCCTCTGGATCACCCCGTCACAAACTACCGTAACGTCCATCCAATAATTAAAACAAAGGGTTGAAGGGCAACCCATCCTCAGATCAAGTCCATTCCATTCAGCGGTCGACCCCACAGACGCATTCATAAATTTTAACTTGCTGTTCATTCAAAACGGGAATTTTCACAAGTATAAATTAATATTATAATATATTAGCATATTGTGTATACATAGGCATAGGATAGGTTAGGTGATTAGGTTCTGTTGGCGATTATTTGTATTTGTAGTACGTGGGTGAAGCATTTATAGCGTTGTGATTCGAACAAAATTCGTCCGTGAAGCACTTGTTCCGGATATGTTCGAACGTCAGCAGTTGTGAGTCGTGTGTAAACCGCTTTTCATTCATAAACAGGGGGTTTGGCGGGTGCATGGAATCACTTTTGGATCTTTGTTTGGAGGACGGGCTGACGGGCTGCATTGTGCTTCGAATAAAAGTAGTCGAACGTCATTAGTTGTGAGTCGTGTGTCAGCCCGTCTTCCAAAGACCCAAAAGTGATTCCATTCACCCGCCAAACCCCGTGTTTATGAATGAAAAGCGGTTTACACACGACTCAACTAATTTCGTTCGAACATTTCCGGAAGAAGTGCTTTACTGACGAATTTTGTTCGAACCATAACGATATAAATCCTTCACCCACGTACTACAAATACAAATAATCGCCAACAGAACCTAAACACCAAACCTAACGTAAACTAACCTTAGCTTATATATGCACAATATACTAATATATTATAATATTAATTTATATTTTAGAAAATTCCTGTTTTGAATGAACAGCATGTTATAATTTATGAATGCGTCTGCGGGGTCGACCGCTGGATGTAATGGAATATAGTCGAGGACGGGTTGTGTGTGTAAACCGTTTTTCATTCAAAACATGGCGTATGGCACCCGCCATACGCCATGTTTTACGCTATACACCCGAACCCCTGGAATGGAATGGACTGGACTTTGGAAGCATGGCTGATACAATAGACAAAGCATGGGATGGACTTTGGCCTTAGATAGGGGGTAGAAATAGTCTAAGCTACTCTATCCCTTTGAGATGTATTTCTTTTTTGTCTCAATAAACATACTTGAACTTGAACTTGGCCTTTGTTTATGAGGACGAGCTGTTACACACGACCCACAACTGATGACGTTCGAACACTTATCAAACTAGGCTATTCTAGGCCTAGGAATATTATAGCGTGTTTGTTAGCTTAATTTTTTCCGACTCTATAAAGTGAATAGTACGAAGTTCTATCTAATTGCTTAGAACGTCAATATTTGTACAATGATGCACATAGTCACAAAAACTACTATCTAAACAGGAGAATGGATTGTATACGCAGTTTCAAATGTAGATATGATAGAGCCCAATAGGCTCAGGAATCTGTACACCAGTTGACTGACAGTTGAGAGGCGAGACCAAAGAGCCAAAGCTCAATCCCCGCAAGCACAACTTGGTGAGTACACACACACATTAATATATATATATATATATATATATATATATATATATATATATATATATATATATATATATATATATATATATACATTTATATATATATATATATATATATATATATATATATATATATATATATATATATAAAATACAGAATATCGTACGAAAATGTTATATAAATTGTTCTCTATAGCATTCATACGGACGATACAGGAAGAGAAATATTAATGAATATATGAATATATTAACTCAAGATATGCATGCATATTTGTCTTTGGTGTGCTCACCTAGTTGTACTCGCCTCGATGGGCTTACGAAGGGAGGGCAACTAGCAGGAGAAAGCAGCAAACCATTACGACAATATAGCACTTGGAAGGGTTCAGGATAAGGATTTGGGATGGGACGGGGGGTAAGGAATGGTGCCCAACCACTTGGAGGGTCGGCGTTCCATTTGCATTACCGTCGATTCCAAGTCACATTGACAAAGATGGTAATAAAAAGGCAGACTTTAGTAAAAACTGTCACTGCGCTTCCTGTTGTATAGAACAAAATACCTCCAAGTTTCTCGCAGATTAAGGAACAAATCAAGAAGAAAATACTCCCATCAAAAGTCGCCAAAGACTCAATGTAGCGGAAGGAAGATCCACTGCGATGTGGTATGAACAAGCCACTGGGTACTCTTTCAAGCCTGGCTAAAAAGATATCTAGACATTGCAGTAGCCATACAAAGACTCAGACTTGGTTATAAGTGCTGCTGGGAGGTAATAAACCCAATAGTTAAAGAGTGCCACATCTGAGGAACAGAAGCAGAGGCGCCACTATTGCACTACTTACTGGAATGTGAAGCTACTGAAGCCCTGCGCATCAAACTCAACATTAATCCAACTAGAGTAGCTGCATTAGATGCAAAATCCACAATGACTACAATAACTAGCAAATCAGTTGAAAAGAAAAGCATTATATATATATATATATATATATATATATATATATATATATATATACATATATATATATATATATATATATATATATATATATATATATATATATATATATATATATATATATATATATATGTGTGTGTGTGTGTGTGTATATCACGAAAATAAAAAAAATAAAAAAAAAAAAATATATATATATATATATATATATATATATATATATATATATATATATATATATATATATATATATATATATATATATATATATACCTATCTACAATTTTTATACCTTTTATGTAGGTATTTACAAAATATACCTACAATTTTAGTGATTATATGCAACCATTTTAAATCATTTTGAAATAAAGCCCGACTCATGATTTATCATATCTGATCAAAAAATATAACAAAAGTGGTAACAAAACATGACAATATTATTTATGCTGCTCTAGCGGACTCCAGTCTCCACACTACAACAGCAAAAATACAATTGTAATGCTTTTGGGCAAGTGCTCAAAATTTCCCCTCATACTTAACGCAATGTAAATGGAGCGAATGACGTACAAAATGGCAGCCTAGGCTGGTTCACTGTTTAACACACCATTACATTTCCTCAGTAAAAACGACTTGATAGCAAAATGGGGAACATTTATAGGTTCCAGACCCGAAGGAGTCTAGCGAACTCCATTAAAGAAAATGTGGCTCGGTGAATATTGGATTGCAGCTGCCTACAGTTTCCACTACTAGGCTCCCGCGGCAATAATTAAACCTTGCTAAGCACAATAGCGTTTTAATATCAATAATAATAATATACTATTTTCTAAGACAGTGCACAATAAAAGTTTTAATTTGATACCTTACTCATTCAAATAAAGTGAAAACAAAATTGTGTTATATTAAACAACATGCTGTGTTGACATGTGTAGGCTGCTTGTACTGCTGCCATGGCCTCAGCCCAGTCCTGCACATTACGCAAATTGAAACAATGTCAATGATTTTCCACTACACACAACAATTTCAAAGCATTTTTGCTATCGCATTCAACCTTTAATATCTTCTATTGGTAACTGAATTCAATATTCTCTAAATATTTATCCAGTGTGTTATATAGATCTGTATTTTATTTACGCTTACATGGGCCAGCAGTGTTGCATCTACTACCCTTGTATAGTATCATACTTATATGTATTACCATTCACTTTACATCTCAAATTGTCTGAAAGCATCTTCTGTATATCTTACAACTGAATAAGGTCTCCAGGTTGCCTATGTGTCCTGTGTGTTTATTCTTTAACGATGGTTAACGATTCTCTGCTGTCTTCATAGATATTATGTATCCTTAATGTAACCCTGGAGCAACTAAGGACCTAGTCAACCAGTGACGTCTTCTGACCTAGTCAACCAGTGAAGGCTACTGGCCTAGTCAACCAGTGAAGCCTACTGACCTAATCAACCAGTGAAGGCTACTGACCTAATCAACCAGTGAAGCTTACTGACCTAGTCAACTAGTGACGTCAACTGACCTAATGAACCAGTGAAGCCTACTGACCTATTAAATCATCATATTTTTCTTGTCTGCTGAAGAGAGACAGACAGACTTACCAGTATTTAGAACATCTGTTATAAACATTTTAGATTATGATATGATCGACTTAAAAAAAAAATTCAGTCAAAACACAAGGATTTATAAAAGAACTCCGGGGAAAGAGAGTCATTGAGTAAACGACGTAACTTGTGAAAGTTGTTTGCACACAACTCTTATATTTTGATAAGTGATGATTGTAGTTATACCTGGTCGATACGTGTTCACGTGAAGCTCCCAGCAGGTCTGTCTAGCCTGGGATTATCTTCTAGTACCAGATGTGACCCTATGGTACCACACACGCCACTAGACCAGTACTAACACACACACACACAACACTGTTGGGACACTATTCAACACTGGTGGGACGCGAACAAGGGGACACAGGTGGAAGCTGAGTACCCACATGAGCCACAGGGACGTTAGAAAGAACTTTTTCAGTGTCAGAGTAATTAACGGATGGAATGCATTAGGCAATGATGTGGTGGAGGCTGACTCCATACACAGTTTCCAATGTAGATATGATAGAGCCCAGTAGGCTCAGGAATCTGTACACCAGTTGATTGACAGTTGAGAGGCGGGACCAAAGAGCCAAAGCTTAACCCCCGCAAGCACAAATAGGTGAGTACACACACACACACACACACACACACACACACACACACACACACACACACACACACACACACGCTCTGAAGAGCTTCAGTGACCAAGAGGACCAGAAGCCACAACATCCAATTGCAACGTTGATTCTCGGTTGATAACATTACCCTCGTACAGTGAGCCGGGTGTGAAGGGGCGGGTGTGTTAATAGCGAAGGCCAGAGTGAGAAGACAGGTGGGTCCACCCGTCATGTCCCCCCCACCTACCCCACCCATACCAACGCTGCCTCCCAAAATAGACAATATTTTTCCGTCTAGATAGTCAGATTGGACGCCCTAACACAATGTCCTCCTCCCCGCCAACTGGTGGTGGTGCAAACACTTGCCGGGGCGTGCCGGTTCATGGGACCTCAACCGGCGGTGAACATCCACTAGTCATGGACGTTGATAATGTTCACTCAACACTCCTTGAGCATGTTGTGCTGAGTGGCCAGCGGCCACGATAGTCAAGAGTGGCATTAATTGAGTAGGTGAATCAAGGCTAGTGACGATGAATCAACTTTGTGAAGGTTGAGGGTTAACACTTGGATATTGTGTCCGGTGAGTGGAGGAAAGTGAGGGGAGAGAGGGGAAGGGGGGATGGGAGAGGGGGAAGCCAGAGAGAATGCGTGGGAAAAAAGGGAAAGATAACAGAAGAGACAATGACGGGGGGAGAGACAATAGTAGGGAGGGAGAGCAGAAGAGACAGGAAATGACGGGGAATGGGAGATAGAGAAGAAGAGGAAGGAAGGGAGGGGCTGGAGAGAACGAGAAGGAGTTTGAGAGATAGAGACTTTGCCCGTGTTAGTTGGAACTTTTTGTTCCAGGTAGCGAATCTTTAACAACAACAACAACAACAACAGATAGAGACCCGGGCGCCGCCGGATACCCCATCTAGTATATAATTAGGCGTCACAATCATGTGCCTCCGACACCGCCCTCAGTCAGTGTTGATGGAAGTTGTCACACTGAGACGTGACACATACGTGACACAGTGTGACCCTGGCCCCACGAGCCAGGGGGTTGACCCTGCCCCCCCCCCCCCCCTACAGTACCTAGGAAAAGTACCTACCCTCACTTTGACCTCATAAAGTCAACAAATTGCTCGTAGTGAACAACAAATATACATAACTCTTAAACAGCAACAAGTAGAGGGTGTCTACGAAGCGGTAACCACGACTAATGGTGCACCAAGAGAGAGACAACAAACTTAAAACAACTTTGTGTTTACTGAAAGCTAAACTTTGAAAAGTAAAATTCTTTATTTACAACGGTGTAATTATGCGAATTAATTGTTTAATCTTGAGAGAGAGAGCAAGGCCGCTCTGGTGACCTATGTGAGAACCAACGGTCATCACTGCCTAATTTGCCTTACAATTGGATGAATAATTAACGTCAAAAAGAATAAACACAATATTATGTAAATCTCCCCCATGGAGAAGTCGGTGCTTTGTTCAGGTGAAACAATGGTGGAAGGTGGCCCTGGGGAGGGTTGGGGGGCTTTGTGGTGGCCGGTGGTGGTGGGTGGCCGGTAGTGGGGGGTGGCCGGTGGTGGTGGTGGCCGGTGGTGGTGGGGGGTGGCCGGTGGTGGTGGGTGCTAAGTCGCACTTACCTACATGTGCTTGCTGGGTCAAGCATCTGTTCTTAAGCCCTGATATTCAACCATCAGTAACTCAATGCAGTGACTTTTTCCACAAGTTTTCCTTATATTTACATTTATAAGTGTATCGAATTGAACCTGCTAATCTAGTTCGTTCCCCTCATCTATGACTTTTAAACTGAAGACATTCCTTCTGAGATCTCTTAACTTATTTATGTCTCTAGATTCTGGTTTTGTCTCCTAGTTCTACTGTTCTTCATTTTGAACGTTGCTTCTCTATATACTAGGTCAATTTCCCCTTAGAATCTTGTACGTCGTTATCATGTCTGCCTTAGTCCTCCTTTCCTACAGAGTAGTGAGGTCCAATTCCCTCGGTATGTCTTCATGGCTCAGTCCCCTCACCTCTGCAACGATCCTTCTTGCATATTTTTGCCCCTTTTCTAGTTATGTTTTGTGTTTCTTGAGATAGGGATCCCATACCGGGGCCTGCATACGCAAGAATGGGTCTCACAAATGATATATATAACTCCCTTGTCTAAAATTCATAAATCTATTCGGACCTGAGCCAGTAGAGCATATGCTGCTCATGTTATTCTGCTGATGTGTGCCTCTGGTGTTGTGTTTGGAGTTATGTCTACTCTTAAGTCTTTCTGATTTACAGAATTAGGCAGTTGCCTTTCCTTCATTTTGCACTGTATTTGGGGGGGCCTTCTCTTCGTAGTCCAGCCCTCTCTTCCCTATTTGATTGTTGGCATCTTGTAGGTTGTTGACCAACTCTAATAAGTTGGTCAAGTAGGATTTTCCTTTGTTGAATCCATGTTGATGTTTGGAGACAAAGTTCATAAGTTCTAAGTGTTCTGCGAAGTTCCTCGTAATCAGTCTCTCTAATACATAACAGAAGATACTTGTTAGTGATACAAGTCTGTAGTTCAACGGTTCCATTCTTCTGCCTTTCTAATATATATAGGCACCACATTAGCAATGTTCAAAATTTCAGTTTAGTTTCCCATGTGAAGTGAAATGAAAACTAGAGGCTGGGGGTCCACACATTGCTGGAGCTGCTTCTTAAATGTGGTGTCCACGGTGACGTGCACCACACTCGACGCCCTCAACTGCTTCTACGGGCTCACCATAGCCCGTGCTACTTGCAACTGTTTGAACCAAGTACCGAATCTTAAACAACAACCTCAACTGTTTCCTCTCTTCCTCCTCGCACTACTTAGGCCAGTCAGTCTTCTGCATGTGTCTGTTCCCATACAAGTCATAGCTTTAGGGATAATTCTCGTTCCAGCTTGAAAACTTTCTGGGTGATTTTATTGAGTTCTTCACACACACTTCTTTATCGTTTTCTGTGTGGCGGCCTCTCTTGTGCAGCCATATTACTGGAGCATTTGCTGACAACCTTGGCTCTGGATGCTATACCGTTTTCGTACTGCTTTTATGATGCTCTCTGCTGGTGGGTGACCAGTAATGGGTGACCAGGAGTGGGTGATGGGTGCTGGCGAGTGGTGGGTAATGAGAGCAGGTGGGTGGTGTTGGTTGACCGGTGAAGGTGGCGACCGGTGGTGGGAGACGAGTGTTAGGGGGTGGTGGTGGGTGACCAGTGATGGGTGATAATTGCTAGCGGGTAATGAGTGCTGATGGGTGACGAGTCCGGGGCTGGCGGGTGTTGGGTGCTGGAGGGAGGCGAGTGATAGGGTACTGGCAGTGGGAATACTCTTGATGTTGGTAGTAAGTTATGGACGTGATGGGTTATGGTGACCGAGGGAGTCGGGGATGGGTGGTGGCGGCGGAGAGAGGTTGTAATACCAATGAGTGTAGTGTTGATGGATTATGACGGTGGCAAAATCTCATTTGAGGTAGGTTATGGTGGTGGTGATGGGTAGTGATGGTGTGTGCGTGTACTTATCTATCCCCGACTACTGAACAATGACTACGGTGGGGGGGGGGGGGGGGGGAGTAAAGATTTGACTGGCCAAGCGAGCCTTGTTGTACTTGCAGCGTTACAAGTCGTATACATTGTCTTGAAAGAATCCTGATTTGGGTATGTAATACACACTCCAATATTTGCCAGCGTTCCCAGAGCTGCCATGTTGCTGTTCACATATGGCTCTAGTGTCAGTCTTGGCAGTTATATTCACTCCCGAGCCATTTTCTCTCCGACTCCTCAACTTGCCTTTCACTTATAGTGGAAATAAAATAATAAATCGTTTTGTCGCGGACAGGAAGCCTGTTCAACCACCTCCCCCCCCCCCGAGTCAGTAGTTCAGTGGTTCGAACTACTGACCCTCCCCAGGATACAACCCCGTAACAGTTGCTTAACTTCTGGGTACTAATTTACTCCCAGGTGAACAAATACTGCCCAAATATGTCAGTCTCGCCTGGAAACTGAACCCGGGATTTCTAAGTGAGAACGAAGCTAACCATACTACGAGACCCTCCTCCCCCCCCCCCCCCCCGTTGTGGTGATGACATAGTGGTGACGATGGTGTAAGTGGGTACACACACACACATTTTACATATATATATATATTATATATATATATATATATATATATATATATATATATATATATATATATATATATATATATATATATATATATATATAATATGTGTGTGTGTGTGTTCCTTTTTGAAGACAATCAGTTTTGAGTCAAATAAATGTTGTACAACTAATGAGGCAGCAATATACAAGAGGCGGGAGGGAGGGAGGGAAGAAATGCAGTAGACAAATGCACAAGCTAAGTCCATCACAGGTCCTCCAGTGTACATCAACTAATCCATTAATACACACACACCACTAACCAAGTTACCAAACGCAGTATGAATATTGTATTATTACAGCCGACCAGGGTAACTGTGACATCAGCCTCAAACGTCGGCATCCATATATGACAACGAGACGCGAGAATTTCCTTGGTGAGAGCCAGATATAAATACACCAAATGCTCCCCAGACAGTCTACGGTTAATTAACATTAGCGTCTATAACCTGCACCACTGCCACCGACCACAACATACTGTGATATATTTCCAGTATATGTATTCACACTGTCGGGGCCAGGAAACCCGTTAGGAATATGTCGAGGTCCACCCAGGTTAAGGATAGACATTCCAGGATGTGTTCCCCGCACACGCTATAGTCCTCTTAGTAATTTCGTTCCAGGTCTTTTCCAGCACACTCAGAACTCACATTATTTTATAACACGAAACAAAGTAGCTATTAGAAGGCATCGTGCGTTAATCCGGACACGAATACGTAGCGTGGGGCGGTACCAGGAACAGTAACGCGCTGAGGGAGGCGTCCGCGTGCACTAGCCGTGGCAGAGAAGGCGCGGTATAGGAGTGTTCTCGACACAGGTCCAAGCCTCACTGGCTGTCCTGCCGGCCCTCCACCACCACACACGTGCGCACTCACTCCCAAAACAAACACTCGCATGTGACCGCTTGCCAGTACACACCACGGAAAATATACTTTCTTATACACGTTATTAGAATATCGGGAATTACTGACGCATCACATCATGTACATGTACATCAGCCTGGCCGAACACTCTTCACAGTTTTAACATATAATCTGCATGTGAGAGAGAGAGAGAGAGAGAGAGAGAGAGAGAGAGAGAGAGAGAGAGAGAGAGAGAGAGAGAGAGAGAGAGAGAGAGAGAGAGAGAGAGAGAGAGAGAGAGAGACAGACAGAGAGAGAGACAGACAGAGAGAGAGACAGAGAGAGAGACAGAGAGAGAGACAGAGAGAGAGACAGAGAGAGAGACAGAGAGAGAGACAGAGAGAGAGACAGAGAGAGAGACAGAGAGAGAGACAGAGAGAGAGACAGAGAGAGAGACAGAGAGAGACAGAGACGGACAGAGAGAGAGACAGAGAGAGAGACAGAGACGGACAGAGAGAGAGACAGAGAGAAGAGAAAACAGGTGGCCGTGTTCCGCGAGGTCAGCAAGAAGCACAAACACGGTATGTGAAGCGTGGGAGAGGCAGCAGCAGCCTACCTAAGGCGTGCGGGGGTACTCACTCTCACAGGTGGTGGCGTGGTAGAAGACGAGGTGGGCGCAGGCGTCGCACCAAGAGGGGTGGGCCAAGGTGGTGGGCCGGAAGATGTGGCCCTCGCCTGGCCGGCTTCCTTCAACCCGGACATAGCAGGGGTTCTGCACACGTGACAAATCACAACACGTTAAACATTGCCCTTCGTGTCAACAATAACAAGCTGCCACAAATATTAATTTCAAAAGTGCACCTTTTTGTATTCCATTGACTTAGTCAAGGAAAGAAGTCATAATAACTGGGACATTTTCACAACTGGAAAACGCAATAAAAATCATTAAACACGTTTAACCCCAAACGTAAATATACAGATTTTAATTGGATTATCTACTAGCTGTGTTCACAGAGTAATGAAATACTGACTCGCAAGATATTGTTAAACATCAAAATTGTATTTATAGAGGTACACTTTTGATACATATATATTTTTTTAGGTATTTGTACTGTAACCACTACACCAGCTATTGCCTTAGTGTAGGAAGGTCCTGAGACCTACACCCGGCAACACTCGTGGTCCATTTTGGGCACAGGTATTTCATCGACTCCTTGAATATACTACCCGAGCATGACATGACTTAGGTACATAACATGGTGGCTGACATGACCTGGGAACATAAACATGATAGCTGACATGACCTGGGAACATTAACATGATAGCTGACATGACCTGGGAACATAAACATGGTGGCTGACATGACCTGGGAACATAAACATGGTGGCTGACATGACCTGGGAACATAAACATGGTGGCTGACATGACCTGGGAACAAACTTCTAGACATATCGTCACGTCAGCAATATTAACACTCATAAGCTGACAGATTTGGGTATTACTTAATATTATACGAGAACTAAAGTATATGCAGAACATTTAACAATATATATATAAATATATATATATATATATATATATATATATATATATATATAATATATAAATTATATATATATATAAATTGTTAAAGCGATGCGTAATAACGAAGGCAGACACTGTTTTATTGCAGAAACTAACTTTAGAGGTAACTACAATATAGTATTTAATATTCATACTAAAAATCAATTATAAGTTGACTTAGGACGAAAAAACATGAGTGAACTTTGATACGAGTTAATTAAGTATGTCCTTGTTACTCTTTTAAATTGGCTGAGATAAGTACAGCATTTAATTGCTTTTGAGAGGTCATTCCACAATTTAAGACGGTTCATTTGCAAGGCATTTCTGATTTGGTTTCTCTTGGAATATCAAACACATTTGTTTCTTGTGTTGTGCCCATTGGTTCTGTTACAGCCGTCAAGGAAGTGTTTGAAGTCTAGATTAGTACTGCACTTCAAAGTTTTACACATATGTATATATATATATGTGTATAGAGATTTGATATTTACCAGATTCGAGGATTTAAAATATTAAGCTGCAGAATGTTGTCTGGGATTGGAGTTTGATATTGTTTTAATTTCTAATTTGTTGAGAAAATGTATGTGTCGTAGATAATTTTTAGTAGCAGATTGTAAGTAATTATCAAAAGAAAGCACCATGTCGGGGAGGCTATGCAGCACCGTCAGTGTCGCTGGATATTCAAGAGGCGATAAATATCACCAAGGATGGCAACATGAGAACAAAATCCCACAAGGCGAGTACTATCAAAGGTATCGGATTCACCAAAGATGTTGTCGATGGACAAATGTTCTCGAGGGACCTTAGGAAAGCAAGACATATAATCGTCTTGAAAATTGGGACATTTCACAAGGAGGTGCAATACTACAGGCGAAATATGAATAGATGAATAAATAATAGTGTCACCAAGGCAGGGCGAGGTAGGTAGTATCAAATTTTAGAAAGTATGCGATGCCAGATTCGATAAATTTATGTATATCGTATTTCAAATTGTTTGTTGTCAATATGAACGCCAAAGAACTTCCCTTCTACCCTTATCCTAATTTGGGTGCTGGTTACTCTTAGTTCAATATAATATATGACTGCTTGACTCGTTTCCAAACAGTGTGTAAGACGTTTCTTCAATAATGTTAAATGTGTATTAGTTACCCACAAATGATTTTTTTAATTTAGTTCTCCCTGTAAGAAGATTAGCATTTGAGAAAATGTAGGTTGTGTCATCAGAAAATAGTATTGGTTTAAGTTACCGTGTGACACTGGGTACGTCATTGATGTAAATAAGAGGAATGGAACAAGTATACTACACTGCAGAATGCTAATGTTGATTGGCAGTGTGAGAGAAGTGGCATCGTCCACAGAATCATGTTGGTGTCTGTTACTAAGATCGTAAATATTGTAGGGAATAACCCCCGATTCCAAAGTGGTGGAATTTGGCAAGGTTATTGTGGTTAACAGTGTCGAAGACCTTACAATAGTCAATAGATCTATGGGGGAACTAATTTTTGTCAAGAACAGACTTTATGAAGCCAAGCATATTAAAGTATCATTGGTGCTTTTTAGGGGTCTCAAGAAACCAATAAAAAAAGCACTGGATTTACGATGTCAGGCTCGGGAGAAAATCCCCAGTTGACCACTCACCCTGCTATTACAGGGACAAACATAAAAAAGTCGACATAAAGTGCCCTGATGAGCTGCTTCCCCCCCGCGAGATGAATGAGAATGTTGCCAAGAGGAGGAAGCCAAAGTCAAAAGGCAGCACTACAGCCCTCGAACCTGGTGCATCTGGATGCCTACCCAGACCAGGATGCAGTGAGGTCAGAACCTGATAAAACTGCCTGTCTGCAAAACTCAGTGCTAAGAAGCTGAAAAAGACATAGCTACAGCTGATAAAAAACACAAGATACCCCATCCTCTAGTACAGGGGAGAAGAAAAGGCAAGACAGACACGAGGGATAGGGCCCAAACCACATCCAAATGTGGGAAGGACAGCTCGCAGCATTCCAGACCATAAAAATGGTTCTACTTCAGCACCACTCACAGGCAAAAAAAAAAAGAGCCTCAACCTCCCTTCCCCCCCTTCCAAGTACCATAGTTCAACCAGTCATCCTAACAGAGCGTCGCATTTTGATGCATACTCTACCTAAGGCCAAAAATTGGGGTACTAGAAAAAACAAAATTTGCATACTGTCCTGTTTTCTGTTTTGGTCCTCTAGTAGGTTAAAAAAGGGCACGTTAGTACAACAGTTTCTTGACATTGGCAAACCTTAGGAGGCCGGGCTACACAGTTAAGGCAAACTGTGCTAAATCCCAAATAACAATAGGGGACTGTCTGCAAGCCAGGAACAGGATGGGATCCCAAATACACAAAAAAGAAAAACTATACCTAAACTCATAAGAGGTGGGACCCAGTAATGAGACCCGACCTTGCAACAGGAATTGAAGCAAGTCCACTTGTGCAGAAGCCAGGAAAAGAAACAGACATCAGAAACCCATGGAAAAAAAATATGAGACCTACCAGTCCTGGAAATGCACCTGGAGGGGGCAACCAAGGCAATTAACTCAAAGTGTGATGAGAGACTCGAAAAAAACCCACACAGAGCTAGAAAACAACAGGCATGAAAGACCATGAAGGGATGAAGAACACCCAAATCCCCACCTATGAACCCTACCTCCCAGTAACACCCGAGGCTTCACAAACTTGAACCAAAGACCCCTGAAAAGAACCAGGTTTTCTGGCAGATGCCAGAGAAGAATGACTGGCCAGAGAAGAATGACTGGCCAAGGAAGAATCTAAGCCAAGTCCAAGTATAATATCCTCCCAAAATGAAGACAAGACAAGGTCACCAGGTGCACAAGGAGCTCCAACCAGTCACACCAGATACATGACTGAGGTGGTCAGCTGGCTGGAGCCTTGGGTTGTTGGGGCTACCATTTAGTGGTGAAAGTGTGTAACTAACTAGTGGTTGGAACTGGTTGGCAGCTGAGCATATTAAAACAGACTAACGTGTGTGTGTGTGTATATATAGTAGTCAGGTTTGCCAATATTTCTCAATGCAGTTGCTTGTTTTGGGGCACATTACCTTTCTGGTGGTTTCTTTCTCTTGGCTGGGGTTGATCTGGTGTCCCCAGCCTCCCTTGCTACATGAGTGGACCAGATTCTGCTTCGTGACTCACATGGGTTTAGTGGGGGGCATTAGGCTTGGAGCTACAGTACCACTGGCTACCTACCAGGTAGCCAGTGGTACCTGGTAGGTAGTGGATAGCTACCAGTGGATAGCTACCAGGATGGGTAGCTTGGGGAGACACCGAAGGTAGCCCTTCAAGAAAATTACGTTTATGCAAATAATGTAATATTCTTATGAGCATACATAAAGTTGCAAAAAGCTCTGTGGTAAAAATACTTGTTTTTAAAGAGAGGTGACATACATTGTTTTTTGGTACCTCCTAGTTAAAGATAATGAGCTCCTATGGTCACCTATCTAGTTACTGGCCAAACAAAATGGTGTTTTACTTGACTGAACAAGTGACATGCCCATTGAGTGTGGCTGTGTCATTGGGGGTGGATGGATATTTGATGGGGTAGGGGGTGTGGGTTGGGCCAACAGGTAATGTGTTTGGGTGATTTGAGCAGGCAACAGACATTTTTTTGTGAACTGAAGAGCGAGAAGCATGATAGAATTCTGTTAAATGGTGTGAGGAATTTTAATTTAGGCAGTAAAGCATGTGATTGCATTTATAGTGTAATGTGTGAGTGGATTAATTTTAATGAAAGAATACACGTAGGTTGCCTAATGCATCCACAATTATTCATTATACACAAAGATGGTGGTCATGAATAAGGGCATGTAAGACCTGTTAAAGGTGACCCTACTGCATCATGTGAATAATGACGTACTGTACAATGAGCCTACATTGTATTAAATTTGAAATGAGCTGATGCTGCAGTTCTTCAAGCAAAGACTGGCAGACTGTGAAAATTGTATGTTAGAGGAGACTATTAAAAGTGCACACGGACAAACGTAATAATGACAAAGGAAGAAAATCTGTGTTGGCAAAGTGACAGTAGTAGTTACACAGACCTAAGGTGTATAAATGATGAAAGAAGAATGTGTACATGCAAAGATGATAATAATGAATAAGGGAAGGGAAGTAGTTGGTTTGGAAGAAAGAGAAAAGATAATTTGCAACCAGAGGGCTGTATAAATGACTGCAATGATAATCAAGAATTAGAGCAGAAGAAATGAACATGTTGAGAATCATGTATGATATTAGATTCCAGGCAGGACAGAAATAGTTGGGTACATTTCCTATCACCTAATACGCCTGTTCGCCTAGCAGTAAATAAGTACCTAGGAGTTAGTCAGCTTATTGTGGGGTTGCATCCTGGGAAGGGTCAGTAATTTGACCCTGAGGGGGACCTCAATATAAGCTTAACATGTACTGTATGTACAAACTGGATGTCTTTCAACAGCCACAATGAATTATTATTATTATTATTATTATTATATAATGTAATTAAAATATTGTATGGAAGAGAATGCAGAGTGGAAAAAAGTAACCAAATTGTAAAATTGAGGGGGTATGCAAAGATGGTTTGGTCATGTTGAACAAATGAATAATGGTAGACCTGTGAGGAGAGTGAATTTGAGGTAATATTCAGAAAGGAGGGAAAGGGCACAATTGTGGCAGATAATGGTGAATGAGTGAGTTAGTTAAGGAGGAGTGTAAATACTGTATGTAAACAGGATTGGAACAAACTTAAGTGGAAGCCCGTTATAAATATAAAATTATCAGTGAACATTTTTGTACAGTACATATATCATAAAATATGATATCCCACAAGCACTATAAACTTAAGTCCTATGAAACATTAGGATATTGCTGTAGATGTTGCTTGAGTACATGAAATACCTATCAGTGAATATGGGATGGGAGATCTAGATTTAAGTACTGTATTAACAAAAAAACAAAAAATAAATACACTCATTATTTTAAATTACTGTATGCCCGAAATGCTGCACGTAAATATTATTTTAACCCTGCCTCCAAACTAGTAGTACCTGGAGCTTTAAAATCTCTTGATGTTCCAGTTCTGCAATATTTGCTCTTGAAACAGTAGATGGAGTTAAGATTCCACATTTTCTTTTGCTGCACTTCACTTGTTAAGCTTTAACCTGTACTGTACTTTCATTTTTAGATCGGTTTCCTGGTGCATATAAAAAAATTCCACAAAATTCCTTCCCCTATTTTATTTTGTTAAAGAGTTATTTCTGATGATGGGAAATCTAATCATTTTAGTTCGGTAGTAGTAAGATGAAGAAATGTTGAAAACGTCAAATTCTGAGAATTAATTTTCATGTGAACTACAATACAATATTTGTAATAGATTTCTCCTTATCACAAACATCTTCCTGGACCATGATAGATCTTGAAATTTTTCAGGGCGACAATGGTTCTGAGCATAGGCATCAGTAAATGGTGGTAATGCCCCTGACATAGAGCCAATGTTTTTAGTAATGCCCAGAAAGGTAAGACTTTTAGGATTTTTTCCAATATATGCAAGGTGGCCAGGACCAAATTGCAAAAGGAATGAAATCCTAGAACTCGGTCCATTATGAGAACTGTGATGGAAAGTTGGTCCTCTCTCCACGGAGGACTAAAATGAGGACCAATGGCCCATTTTAAAACAATTCCAGATAGTCTGATGTTCCTCTGTCCTTTCTTTTTTAATTTTAAAACACTAGAAGAGGACTGAATTTTAAGGTGTGAAATTTACTAACATAAAATACAGTATCTGTATTATCATTACAGTACTGTACTTATATCTGTACTTGTTTTGTTAAAAATAAATGGCTAAGAAAGATAAAAAATAAAATGGACTTTGGACTACATAAGCCAACTATTAGACCAAGTGCTAATAGCCATGACAGCTGAAAATTTACACATACAAAAGGATTAGTTTTAGCAGTCAGTGCACTATATATGACCAAGTTATTTTGATAAAGTTAATTGTATCAGCACTCTTCAATTACAATATGAATGGTAATCATCAGAATAACTTGTACTGTAAATATTTTAAAAATTCCTAGACCACAAAAATAGAGAGCTGAATGTGGCTTTGTTGATCTATATGCTCTGATTATTTAAGAGTTGCCGTCAACAATCATTTTCTGACAACTTGTTGAAGTTCTATGAATCCACAGGACTAGAATTCAGGATTCTCACAGAAATGAGGGAAGCACTGGGGACTAAAAATGCACTACACTAAGGTAAACTGCCCAGAAAGTTATAATATCACCTTAAAACATCAAAAACATCTACCGCCTTTCCCCAGGACGAAACCCAACTAACTAAAATTACTAACTAATTGACTAACTCTTGGGTACCTAATGACTGCTAGGTAAACAGGGACTTCAAGTAAAAGAAAACATGCCCAATCGTCTCTGTCCTACTGCAGAAATTGAATATAGGACCCTTGGTGGTGAACCAACCATGTAGACCACTGTGCTATTTATGACATTTTTGAAGTTGTTTTATTAGTTGCTTCTAGCATACATGGGATGTTGACTTCTACAGTTCCCTCACCTCTGTGAAAAAAGCCACTCTGATACAATGGGTTCGATAGGTCTTCAAAAGAAGTCAGATTCCAGATTGTTAATGAAACAGAGTGCATAGCTAAAGAAAGTCACTCAGGGTGCCAATACAGAAATAACAGAGATCAATAATTTAATATAAATACAACAAACTACATTTGCCTGTTAGTCAAAATTATCAGGTATATCATGTCATACTACTAGGTACATTAAATCATATTTTTATAATAATATCTGAAGGCAGATGCATGAACTTAAAACACACAGTACAGTACTTGTAATTCTAATACAGTATACACAAACTTTAATACATAAAATAACTTGTAGTTACTATGGTTTGCCATGTTCTGATTACAATACTCTACAGTAGACAAAAGAATACTGTGTATTATGTATTAAAAATAAGTGCCAAAAGACAGTTCATAAATATTATCCATTACATTTATATATTAAGAGATTCATACCTATCAACTATAAAACAAATGAGCATGCACAAGGCACATGAGTATAACTAAAACTCGATACAAATATCTGTAACTGTACACTACAGGTATTTAATTGGAAATTAATGGTGTACTGTAAAGTTAGTAATATTAAAAAGTGTATTTCTAGACAATATCCAACACAAATTGCAAGTAATAATGAATTGCCTCATGGTCTCCATAGTACAGTACTTATCCATTGACAGCACGAGTAGCTGAAGGTGCCCATATAACTATTCATTACATATGCAACCACTAGATCTTACATGATTTATGCTTTGGTATATACAGGTAATAATTATTTCAAGTATTGTATACTGTTATAATATGAATAAATAGCATATATAGCTCTCTAAACCATTATGAATATGCAGCAAGAAAATATTTTTTAGATTAAAATACATGCAATACTAACACACAAAAAGCTTTAACCTTCAAAAAATTCATGCCACAGAGATGGTTTGTAAAATGGTTTTAGGTTAAATGAAAAATATTTCGAGCATTGAATGAATTCAAGCATTTCAAGCATTGTGGAACTAAGTCAAAATGTGATATATCTAAAACTGTTTAAAATAAACATGGTTTAGAAAACAAAAATTGAATATACTACAGTACTTCCTACTTTTGCTTAGTCTAGAGGGATGATGACTGGCATCAAGCATGCATTGTAAGTACACATACACTATTAAACTCTTGCTTATTCAAAAACAGAACACTAAAAAGCCTATCAATGGCTAGACCAACATAATCCCTGTATTTTCACAATACAGTATAACATTGTCAAAACTAATCACCACCCATTGTTATTTAGCATTACTTAAAAACATTGCTATTGTGTTGCCACATCTACTTCATACTCCACTTCTTTTTTGGTTGATTTAAGGTACAATCATGTCATGTAGCAATTAGCATTTTCATTTTGTTTTTATTCCTTCATGAATTAAATCCCAGTATAAAAAAATTGTCTTATTATCTATGAGGTTTAGCAGAATCTACAGTACAGTACAATGCCCTGTACTGTAGATTCTGCTAATAAATTGTAGCTGTGTAATATCCTTGATGCCTTTTACTCTTCCCTCTACTAATTAGGTGCACTACACTTATCATTAGGTAAACACACACTCCCTACTTGCAGAGCTGCCAGTTCAACTGTGAATTGTCTAATCTTGAACAATAGTATTCTTAAAACAGTTTTTCCTATAAGAGGGAAATCAAATCAAATGTGATACACCCCTGAGGTTGTTTCAGTTTAAAATAAAAAACACCTTTTAAGTCACTTTAGTAATTTGAATTTACTTCACTCCCAAACATCAGAATTAGTTAAAGTATGCCTTACAACAAATTCTCTCATACTCTACATATAGATTTTCATGCATATTCCTAAAGACACTCTTTAGAGCACCATGTGCCATCCTGCAATTCATAAATCTCTGTAGTATCTAGATACAGTGCACTTTCTCCCATCTTCATCAAACAGAAATACATTACTGAATTTCATTTTGTTTAACTCGATGCAGCATTATCTGTGAACAATATATTTTCAGTGTTCCTCCTCTTTTCCACTGCTTTCTGAACTTACTCCTGACTATACTGCTTGTCACAAACCACACTGTTATGTCAAGGTTGAGTCAGCTTCAAGAGCCAGAAGGATCACCTTGCCTGAGTACGTCTCAAACCTGGACAACACCCAGAGCAACAGCTGAACCTGTTTAGGGGTGAAAGGGAGAAACCATCTCACCTTGACCAGTCCAGACAAAAGGGATCCACTGTGAAAGAATCACAACAAGGGAACAAACCCATTAGGAGGAAAACTGCTAGTTTCACAACAGTACAAAAAGGTCCACCTTTGAACAACTGAACCTTTGGCAGAGCCAACAGAATTATATATTGTAGAGTCCATAAAAAAAGGAATAGAAGTGAGAAAGACTGTCCAAGAGAACACTGGGCACACCCTGCAAGTGAATCACACTGAGAAGCAAACTCCTGAGAGTCCAGAAGTTGAGCTACCCACAGAGTCAAGCTCCAAAGGGAGGTGACAGACCACAGCAATCCCTTAAAGTTCAGTGACCCCTCATAGTACCTATTCTGTGACATAGTAACAAACTCACAGTTGTGAGTAAACAACTGGGGAGCAGTTGGAGTAGCCAGAGAGCAGAGCCTGAAGGAAGATGAATCCTCTGAAGGGCTTATCACACCACCACAAACTCACCTACATCAATGCCTGGCTGGTGTAGCTTTCAGTCAGTCCATGTGTCAGCTGGCCAGGGATCTGGTTCATTCTCAGCTTGTCAGGTTTGGGTGCTGGTGAACTGGAGGACCTACCAGTTGGTTTCATCCTAGGTTAGAACTTGGGTGGGCCTAATATGGGACACACTATTGACTTCTCTATCCCTGCCTGTGGAAGCTTTGTTCAGCTTGCAGCTTCATCACCATTGGATGTTGGATTGGTTCCAACTGACTAGCAAGTTGGTTGAGAGGTTGTGCGGGAGCTTGAACTCTGCCTGTGTGATTTTTCACGCTAGGCAGAGTTTGGCTACAAGTGTTGTACTGTATTGGTTTTCTACTTCAACCCATTTCATCCCTCTCTAAATTGGCAGGTTTCAGCCCAGCCTGCCCTTCATTGGCTCTTGCTTCACTGGCTTTCTTGTGGGTTCGATTCAATGGCATCATCCTCCTCTGTTGCTCAATGTGTTCATGGATGCCTCGGCTCTGATTTTGAGCTTCATGATTAGCGGTAACCAAGCTGCCTAGGGTGGGTGGTCGGGTCCATTCCTACAGGTACACAGTACGGTGTGTGCCTGAAGCTTATGCAAGTTTGTCAAGCCTACTTGCAGTCTACTCTCACCCACATCAGATCCATGATGTTTGCAAATACACAGCCTTGGTACGGTCTTCTCCAACATTTCCTGGGTTGATATTCAGGCTGGGGGAAGAGGGAATAAGGAGGGGGGGGGGGGGTGGGGTGGCATTCTAACAGGGTTCTGGTGGCCTGGTATTTATTTGATGATCCCTGACCCTCCCTGTGAGAGGGGATTCAAGCTATGGCTCCTTTCCCAAGAAGGCCAAACAGAACTTCCACAACTCATATGATCCATTACCATAAAGCAATCTGAACAAGGCAGTTACAGAGAACCACCGGGGCTCAACCTGAGAGGCATTTCATTACGTTCAATGCTAGGCTTTTAGTAAATCTTTTGCAGAGTCATTTGACTGTTTCAGTGTTTCGTTTTCTATAAATCTGGCTATTGTTTGTATTGCTTCTAGATTTTTCTCAGTGGGCATTATTATAGTACTCCCTTGCCTTCTGTGCCTCTGTGAGGTGGGCAAGTTCTGCCTCTGGTCCCCAGTAGGTCATACAAGACTTGTATCGCTGATGTGACTCAGGAAGGAGGAGCCATCTCAGTGAGATAGCTTCAGGAAACCACTGAGGGATCCACCAGAAAAGTAAAACATTTTAAACGAGTGAAAAACAGTGTCACCCTCGGCAATCTGGAAGCCTCGGTAAAACGAAACGGGTTCAGTCCAAATTAGTCCATCCAAGCATGGTGCCACTGTAATGCATTTGTATTTCATTAATTTTCTGCCTGTCTAAATGTAATTATCTCTCATTATTATTTGGAGCCTATTCAACATTGAATATTCTTTCCATCCTTCCCTTTTTCTCTTACACAATTTTATGCCTCAATACCTTATGTCTTCAGTTTTTACAACACTTCAGTATTTTTTTTATTACAGTACAGTACAGCAATACCCTATACAGTACATAAGTTTTTTTATACTGTAGATCCTATTACAGATTTTGTTATACTGTACTGTAATATCATCCCTCCCTATTTACTCTTATAAATTAATTACCCAAGTGAGTTTCACTTGGTGAATCTTTTTGACATGCTTCTTCTATTATTTGTCTGATTGAATTATCAATTCCTCCATTCCTTAAGCCACTCTTATCTCCTCTCTTTGATACTCCTAAGGACCTCAACAACTATTCAATACTGTATTTTTAACAATGTCCCTTAACTCTGCTCACATTTCAATACCACATGAACGTTAGTTTTTCTCGACATTACCCACCTCACAAATCTCTAATTAATTATTTTTGTCTGCAGTCTCTGTGGCGTACAGGTAAGACGCTCGCTAGGCGTTCTGCGAGCGCTTTGTCCTGGGTTCGTATCCTGGCCGGGGAGGATTTACTGGGCGCAAATCCTTAACTGTAGCCTCTGTTTAACTCAACAGTAAAATGGGTACTTGATTGTAAAGACGATTCTTTGCGAGGGGTCATATTCCAGGGAACATTGGATTAAGGACCTGCCCGAAATGCTACGAGTACTAGAGGCTGTACAAGAATGTAAGAACTCTTGTATTTATTTAGTTATATATATATATATATATATATATATATATATATATATATATATATATATATATATATATATATATTAATTATATATATATATATATATATATGTCGTACCTAGTAGCCAGAACTCACTTCTCAGCCTACTATGCAAGGCCCGATTTGCCTAATAAGCCAAGTTTTCCTGAATTAATATATTTTCTCTAATTTTTTTCTTATGAAATGATAAAGCTACCCATTTCATTATGTATGAGGTCAATTGTTTTTTATTGGAGATAAAATTAAAGTAGATATATGACCGAACCTAACCAACCCTACCTAACCTAACCTAACCTATCTTTATAGGTTAGGTTAGGTTAGGTAGCCGAAAAAGTTAGGTTAGGTTAGGTTAGGTAGGTTAGGTCGTCGAAAAACAATTAATTCATGAAAACTTGGCTTATTAGGCAAATCAGGCCTTGCATAGTAGGCTGAGAAGTGAGTTCTGGCTACTAGGTACGACATATATATATATATATATATATATATATATATATATATATATATATATATATATATATATATATTAATTATATATATATATATATATATATATATATATATATATATATATATATATATATATATATATATATATATATATATATATATATATATATATATAAACATCTATATGTTTTCAGTAGCATTTTAAATATTACTCACTAAATGTTCTTTCTTATATTAACACCGATTCTAATAGTTGTGCTAATTATCCATTTAATTATACCAAATAGCTAAATAATACTTTTCTTGTTGTGAGAGTAAAATTATACAGGTCACATAGAATATAATAAAGTGAAAAGTTTAACCAAACATACCCTGAACAATCAAATAACATTAGGAAAATATAATAAATATTGCATGTTTGTTTTCCTATGGTGAATACTTTCTAAGAGTTTAAAAATACCGAAGAATGTAAGAAAATAAGTATGACAGAATATGAGGATAAACTAAATTATTAAGACAATTACAATAAGCTTATTACAAAGGGAAGGAAAATATCCTGCTGGTGTATAGTCACCTTCAACATTTACAGTACTGAAATAAGCCAACCAGTTAAACACAACATAAATTACAAGTGCAATAATATCTTCATGCACATTTTAATAGTACAGTACAAGTATCTGGCTAAAAAAAAAAAAAAAACAGGAAAAGCACAAAAATGGCAGTAGTTTGCCCCAAGCACGAGGATTTTGTGGACCTACCTCTTCCCACATAAAGTGTCCCTGTGAGGATGCAGAGGAGACAGAAGGGGGGGATGCTAAGGAAGGACGTCGTGGAAGAAGTACCAGTGATCCTGAGGAGAGCATTACAGGACGCAATGGGGACGCACAGGAACGATCCTTCAGTGTCAGTCGAGAAGGTAATGAGTGAACTGAACTAGACATTGTATTTCCACCAGCAAGATACTTGGGGAAAGTTTCACAAGGAAATGTCACTGAGGAGATGGTTTCTGATGAGTATGCCTGAGAAGGAAATGTGTCTAAAGGAAAAGATCCAATTAGTGTTCCACAATCAGCTGTAGTAGCAAGGGAAAGGTCTGAAGATGTTATGGTGCTCTCTAATCCAAGTAGGCAGTCAGTCTGATGCAAAGAAAGGGCAGAGCCAGACATCAGACTAGATGACATCGTTACATCAGTCAAAGAGGAAATGTCAAGTGATGACACTTCAGATTCTAATAGCTGAGCTGAACTGTCATGAGATGTAAGAGACAATATTGGATTTATAGAGGATAGTGTAGAACTTAATGTTATTGATGAATGTGGACTTAGAAGGGGACTAATCTGTGCATACTGAAAAGAATTTGTTGGGCTACTGAGAGGTGAGACTTGGGCATAACCTTGGAATCCAGGCAAAAGATTAAATTCATTCTTTTGTAAATTTTTGACTTCATTCCTTTCCTCTGACACAGATCGAATATAGAATTGATCTGGATACGAGATGTCACTAGTGTCTTCCTCATTCTGACTGATAATAATAGAATTGTCATCACACAGTTCATTCAAGTTTTTGCTGAGTCTAGTAGTACAGATGTGACAATGTGGCTCTTGACACATTTTACCCGAGCCATGCTTTAAGGTATGTATAAGAACAGCAGTCAAAAGGTATGAGTCAGGAGAGGAGCCTTCATAGTAAGAATGTCTTGGGGGCCTGGGGGAACGAGGATGGTTAAGGGGATGTCTCCTCCGCACCACATCACAACGTGTCAACACTCTAGAGTCGCCTTCATCACTACCATCACCACCCTCCCTACACTGCAAGGCAAGAGGTAAACAAGAACTTATGTTGCCTTTGTTTTAACAAAAATAATAATTTCACACCCAGTTATGATGATGCTGATGACATGGTTCATTTCTTGTTATTAGCAGTCTATTACATGGCAGTCAAAAAAAAAAGTTTCAGAGAAGCAGGAAATCTAAATGCTAATGGCTTCATCAAAATTTGTACATAATAAAATAGCATTTAAAAACTCCTGAAGTTATATAAAGTAATGTATTAAATAATATCTATATTTAGATTTTAAAACTAATGGAATAAACAAAATATTTAAATAGAATTTTTGTCAATGTATCAACATATTGTATATGACCAATGGTTGGAAAATAATTGTAATATATTGCATATTATCTAACAGATCTAAGTAAGGTGCTGAGGTACTGAAACATTATAAATCTTGGAAACATTTAAACAATTATTAGGTGTTAGTGTGAAATATTAATCGAACTGTAAGTCCACAAGCAGACATTTAGTGTACACTTAACATAGCATCTACTTAACATCTCCCCTACATGTGGCAGATAACATCCTACTAGGCTACATATACTATCATTATACAACAAAATGACTTTCTTTGCTCAAACTACATTAAGAAATATTGTGCTGTTTCAGTGTAGTATCTGAACTATATGACGAAAATACAGGTATTTATCTACTCTCAGGAACTTCACTATCATATTATGAGAATAACCACATACTGCAAAGGACAAAAAGTCTAACACTGGGACCCATAAATATAATGTTATGGTTCAACATAGGTTAATATCAAATTAAAAACATGGATAGAAGCTAGCTACCCTTACCCTGATCTGCTAACTCCATTTACCACTACCTTCTGGCTCCCCTTTCACCCCACCAGCTCCATCCCCTTCCCCTCTGCTGATCCTCTCACCCATTGGCTCCCCTTCCTCCCCTCAGCTGATGCCCTTTTTCCCCCACCTCCAGGATCCTCTTCCCCCCCTCCCTCCTGACTTAAAGGGTCACCTTCCCACTAGGCTTACTGGGTTACTTTTCCCTATACTTACTGGGTCACCCTTCCTCCTGATGTACTGGGTCATCTTCCCCCCTGACTTACTGAGTCATCTTCCCCCTAGGCTTCCCCCTAGGCTCACTATCACATTTCTCCAAATCTACTTGGTCACCTTTCCCTTTTATCTTCTGCCTGTTGACCTCACTTATGACCCTGCTTCTACTGTCCCTTTACCTCCATTATTAGGATTACTTCACAGTTAAATATTTATAATGTACCGAAATGCTCTCAATCCTACACTGCCAGTGAGTGGGGTTTATAATTATAACTTATTTGTCCCAACCACTGTATTGAGACTAAATCTTTCTGACTAAGGATTACAGTATACACTTATGCTAAGATAATGAGTTTCAAATCAAACTAATCCACAAGGAATGAATTTGTGTGAATAAGTTAGCAATATTAAGATAACATGCTATATATACTGTATATATATATTATAACAATTATTAATAAAGCCAGAAGCCAAAATTATACTAGTCTACAAACACCTTTTAAGAAAGTCAATCAACACCTACATTATTAAGTTGAAATATTCTCCAATTTTGCAGGACCTGTAGCTAACAGGTCCCACCAAATAGGGGAAGCCAAGTAAAGGCTGCAATGAAAGCCAGGATACCAGGAGCCCCAGTCTGTAGCAACATATGAACAGGTGAGGAAGCGATTGAATGTACACCATACAAAGCATCTCATGCACCATAAGGCACAGAACCAAGGAATAATGTAAAGAGTAAGAGACTGAAGAGGAGAAAACAACACATACAAATACATACAGCCACAAAAACCTTCGGCAAGGCAAGACGTATGGTAAACAAACTGGATTGCCTTGCCACACACAAGTGAGGAAGTAAACAACCAACCATACCCTGTGCACAGCCCACCAGGCCAAGAATCGAGTGTCTAAATCAGTGGAAAATTCAAGTGGAAAAAATATAACTGTTAATGCACTTCTTAACCAGAATGAGAGAACAGACATGACCAGCACAAACCCCTAAGTCCTAGAAAAAAGTACCTAGATATAATGAATGCAGTGAGGAACCTCAAGAAGAGAATCACCAAAGCTGAAAGGCACAACATGACCAGGTGCATAAGGTAACTTGGGTCACTAGATGGTGAAAGTTCAGAGACATAGAACAGACTAGTATGCACACATGAGAAACATTCATTCATACAGAATAACCCCACTGCATAAGCTAAAACAATATTTCCATAAATATTGTATTCCATAGCAAATAGGTTTATTTCTTTGTTAAAAGATTGACTGTTCAACTTTTAAATTAAATTCACAGCAAATTTTATGCTAGCTTTAAGACTTCCCAAAAACACAATGTATATGTATTAGTGGCTTTGCAACAATGTACCAATGAATCACCAAAATCTGTACCAACAAAACCCAGTGTATCTTAATATAAAAATAAAAATAAATACTGTAAATAAATAAGTAAAAATGTTAGCTAGGGGCCCTGATTGACGATTGCCAAGTTGCACTGGAAAAGGCTTTTGGGTTTATGTTATAAAGTTTTCTGTCTGAATTCTTGGCTAGACTGAGTAATCTTGTATCTCAATTGCACCAATATGACCCTGCACACTGGTGTGCAATGCTGACCTGGTCAGACTGCAACAGATCCTAACCACAGACGAGAAGGATCTTCCCTCATGGAGCATCCAAGTGGGATAGCTCAGAAAAATCTATACATATCTGCTGTACTGTATATGACAAATCTGCTACATATTAATGATTTTTATGAGTCAGCCTTGTGAGACCACGAGTCAATATCAAGCGTGTCTTACTGGGACTGATAGTACTGATATACCTCTAGTAATGCAGCACATGAACACATAAGTCAGACTATATGACTTCTTTCTAAAAAAAAAAAAAAAAACATTGAAAAGTGCATCCACAAATACAGTACCATGCACATTAAGATTTTATTTTTTTATTGCATATCAATAAATTATTTAAAGATCTAGGTACAGTACAGATAAATTACTGGAAAATAATTAGCTTTATCTACTACTGTATACATAAACTGTATCTACAAAAATGATAAAACAGCCAAAACTATACACTTAATTTCCTAGCAATGTGGCATTTTACTAATCTTTCCTGTCACCTCTCCACTTTTCCATTAACTGACTGGGCTAAAGAAAAAAAAGATAAGGCATTAAGGGAAATGAAACACTCCTTTCTGAGTCAGTTCCTTGGTTCTTCACTTGAGCCAGCAGCCTTAGAGGGTTGAGACAGCAGACTCTAATAATGTGTTTACCCACCATGACCATTCTAAATTTGTGGTCATGCAGGTGGGGATTGGAGATAATGGTAAATCTAATTCAAGCTAGAGTGGGTCCATGGGTGGAGCATAAACTGGCTAGATTCAATGACACCAACCACAACCACCGGACACAACACCAGCTGACTGAGAGTTGAGACCAAAGAGCTGAAGCTCAACCCACTGCAAACACTATTAGGTGAGCATTCCTGGCCAGACTGACCAATCAACAACAACCAAAGGACCCTTCTGAAAGACAATTGTCTCAGAAGGCTGCAAACAAAGAAACCATCCACCTGGGTCAAAAGAACAGACTCCATACCACAGGAAAGCAAAAAGCTTCAACAACCAGAGACAAGAGCCAACAAAAACATAACCTTCAGAAATGGATTTTGGATCAAAGGGGTAATGGGAACCGAGTGGAGGAAAGAAATCCCAACACACTATCAATTAACCAAGATAGCTCAGGAGAAGCAAGGGATAACCAGAGGTGAAAAAAGCATGAAACAACTTGCATGTTGGCATTCACCTGGACACCGAATGCCAACAAGAATGGCTCTGCCAAAGCCGGACGACATGAGGTGATAGTAATAGGCATAAGATGCCGATCAACAAATGACCAAGACAAAAAAGACAAAACCACAGAAAAAGATGCAGAAGAAACACATCGAAGAGAGGCAATGAGGTGAAAGGATTGTCAAGAAACTTCATACTATTTGTATTGTTGCAATATATAATGCAGGTGGGACACCAAGAATGTATTCACCTGGGCACCATACAAATAGCAGTAGTATCCACTCAATTTAAGGGCCTCTGATTTACCATTCCCACAATTTAAAAGGCTGAATTTGATATCAGTAACTGGAGCCTCATTTTCCGAATCATTGACCTTTACTTTCTTGAATATGATTTAAAAATTTGCAGATATTTTAACACCTCTAGGTTTAGCAGAACCTTGGATTTAATGAGAAGGGTATAGCCCCATGTAGGTCCTTAACCCTTGAAAAGCAGCTATGAAAATTTTTTATTCCTTCCTATGCGGGTATGACCAAGTAGGTATTCAGAAAATGGATCAAACGATGGGCCATAAAGAACACCTTTTGGGATGCCAAATCCACTAAAAGCATCTTAAAACTTCTCTAAAATCTTATTTACTTAATTTCCTTTCATCAACATGCTCTGACCATTTTTAGACACATTATTATCCTAATAATGTGTCTTCAAAATTTAAGTCTTATACAAAGTCTTACCCAGTTTGTCAACACCTACTTCCCTATCTCCAGAACCTGGGGAATACTTACCATTTTGAATTGCAGTTCTGTTATAAAAGTTTATTTACAACTTATAAACCCTTAAGATCCATAATCATCAGTGCTATGTAACCATCTGAAAATTGCTTCCCCTTAGAGACAATTAACCAAAGCTATAATTTTTTGTAACTGATATGTGTTGAGTGCAGTCTTTGACACAGACACAAGTGGAGATGCACGAGCATGATCACCGGATAAGTCTGAATATGCCACTCTTCTTTAAGTGAAAAACAAAAGGTGTAATATATACAGTGTGAAAAATAGTACAATAATAATTTATTACATAGTGCACTAATCCTAATATTCTCAAAATATTAAATCGGTGTTCAACTTTACTTCATACAACAGTAAAGTGTACTGGAAACAAACATCTATGTAGTGAATGTGTTTTAAACGTATTCATATTAATGCTGGAACATCAATGGGTAGGCAGAACAAATATACCATCACCTGAAATGCAATTCAAATACTGTATATGACATATAGTAATCAAAACTACTCTAATTTGCACAAAACAAATCTTCACCAAAATGCTCACCTGTAAGTTTAGCGGCCTCAACTCAATGTGCTCATGTGATGGTGTAGCAGGATGACTGTGTGTGGGAGGGGTGGCTGGAGTAGACCGGACACCACCTGGACCCCCGGTCTTCTTGCGCAGGACCCCAAGAAGACCCCAACCTTGCAGCCATTCCCCCACCACCCCACCAATCGCTCCAAGCCACCCACCACTGTTGTCGTTATTTTCCCCATTGGATGGGCCCTATTGAAAAGTAACCACAATCAATATTTTAAAATAATTTTGAAGTTAAGATCAATACAGGCAAGCAAAAGATGTTTAAAAATCAAAAGTCCAAAAACACCCAGAACCCAAAAATTATTTTAAAGTATTTAATTTATTTTCAAAATCCATTATACATGTACCCAGTTTATGAAACTCTGCTTTCTGAGCTTCTCCTTGATTGATATCCAAGCCAGGATCTGGGCACACCAAGAACACCACAATCTCTACCAACCTGTGCCCTACAGAGTTATATCTTTGCAAATGGTCAAGTTACATCTTTGAAAATAGTCATGCCACTTCAATTGGAGAAAGGGGAAAGGGAAGATAAAAATCCAATCCACTACATAGAGGACCACTTGCTATTACACAAAGATAAAAAAAACTCAACAACTATTCTGAGACAAAATTGGAAACAAGAAATGACTATTCAATTTCTGCAAACTGCCATACACTACAGTACTTTTTTTTTGCTATTCAGTGTAGCATCGACTGTCAGTGCAGTGAAACACCCATTATCTGAATCTCCATTTTGTTGATTCTTGGATTATCCAGACATAGAAATATTTAGTACACCATCCCTATTAATCAGAAGAATGGATCATTAATAAGGATGTATTCCCAAAAAAAGACAATTGACTGATATTCACTTGTAATAGTCCTAGTTTTGGAATCCATGTTTCAAGCAAGAAATCCCTACAGTCAACTACACATCTGAACTGATATCAGCAGACTTAGATGAAGCAGTGTTTAAGTGGCTTACACAATCTTGATATAGGGACTGAGATTGGAGAAGAGCAGATTTTGCTTGCTGCCAAGAGGTTTGCTGATAAGTTAGGGATTACATAATTCAAGGGTAGCTTAGGATGACTTCAAAAGTTTAAGCAAAGGCATGGGATTGTTCAAAAGAAGATTTCTAGCAAAACTATCATTACCAATGTTGAGTGTTGATCCATTTAAGATGAAATAATGAAGTCATATGGATATGAAAATCCATATGATTTGAGCCCAACTATTTCTGTCCCGCTCAGGATTCGAACCCAGAATTCTTCATTGTGTGTCGAGAATGAACTCTACTGCACTACCAGGGCTCTATCCCAGTAGAGCAAATAATAATTATTTGTTTATAAATTTCTATATAGCACATACTATTAAATAATAATAATACAATACAGTAATATTGAAATCAGTGGATAACTTCAATAAAACAGTCTGAATTTTCAGACAGGGTAAATGTATTTATAAAAGTATTAATTTAATTTTAAGTTTTTTACACAGTTATTAAAATTTAAAGAGTTGTTTATGTGAATTACCTGTGAAAATGCTCTCTTGCGGGCAGCAGTCGGACTGACAGGAGTAGACATACTATGCCAATACTACTGCTATTCCGTCCACAAACTTCCCAAATTTGATGCTTTCCACTCCATCTGCAGGAATACACCAAGTGTAACTGGTGAGATTCATGAAAAGAAATGCCCCTAAAATCAGTCTTGCATGCTAACCTGAATGTAAATGTTAGCATTGCACTGAATAGTGCAGTCTACCACTATTTGCAAAAGAGAACTTTCTAATAGTTTTTCTGTTCCTTTGTTTCCTTAGCTTGAATTTATGACCTCTTGTTCTTGACGTTCCAGGTGTCAAAGAATGCTATCAGTTTTGTCAATTACTATTACTATCTTGTACAGTATGTACTGATCATATTGTTTCTTTTTATTTTATTTTCTAGCTTTGGCATATTTAACACCTCTAGCCTTTCCTTATAGCTCATGACTTTCAGTCCTGGAAGTAACTTGGGAGCAAGTCTTTGCACCTTTCCCAGTTTGTTAATTGCTTCTTGAGGTATGGGGTACCATACAACCACTGCATATTCCAATTTTGGTCTCACAAAAGTTGTGAGCATGCTTAGTTGCTTAATGAAGTCGCATGACAAGTTTTAGCGCCTTCAAAGAAGTTCCTGTCCGAGTACTGATGACGCATATTAGTGCCATCAGTGTGTGAAAATTAGTCCAGATCTGTTCTTCAAAAAACATAACATGTCTTACATACGGAATAACAGCTTCAAGCTCAGTGAGCAACAATTTAGTACAGACAACAGGAGATTCTTTTCCACCAACAGGGTAATAAACCCATGGATTCTGTTATCCACTGAAGTCATAAATACCAACATAGTGTTACAGCTCCAAGGGAAGCCTAAAAACTCATTGGGAATAATAGGAAAGTTCCTCTCCCTGTCAAGACCAATAGAGTTTGTGGCTTTTACATAAATATATAAGTCAGTCATATTACTTATAAATTATAATATTGCATTACAACACCCGAGTTATTCAGACTATCTATATATTTATTAAGTACAGTACCACAATACCCAAGTCAGTCACACCGTTTTCATTTGACTTAAGTTGGTTAGTTTACAGTTTTAGAATTTAAATTATTAATGACAAGAGTTAACAAACAAATAATTGTTAGAATTAAATCATAAACTAAACTAAATTAATCAGTGAAAGCTACTGCTAACAAAATATTGTGTTAATAGGAGCTTGAAATGGAATTGTTATGTGCACTGTTGGAGAGTAAGCTGTATCAGAGAAAGCCAAGCACTGTACTTGCTCACAGGTTAGCTAAATTAAAAAAAAAAGTATGTAAATAAGGAACATATTACTTGACCCAATGATTGTGGCATGTTGGATACAAGCTCATGATGTATTCCACTATTTGGATGAATGCCCATTTGGTGTTGCAGTATATGGACACAAGATAATGGAACCCCAGCTGTAGAAGTAATGAAGTAATACATTTTACTTATAAAGAGCGCTGTTTGTCGACATAATTGTATTTGTGCTGCTTTTTCATCTATGTTTTCATTTCTTGTTTTCATTCTACTCATTATGCTCAATTAGTATTAAGCTTGTCATTTAAGTTTATCATGCCCGAAACGCTTTGCGTAATAGTGGCTTTAGGCATTGTATGTACTAGCTCTACCTATAAGTCAACCAATCCTTGTAAAAATTTATTGTATGTATGTACCTTACCTAAATAAAATTGTATTGTATTGTATTGTATTTTCATTCAAAACTAAAGTCCACAGAATGCCATGGGCTTCTATCTAATATATATTGCAGTCACAGCTCTAACGTTAGTTACAGGTTTGTTATCAAGTGCAGCACATTCTGTGATAGGGTCCACTTTCAAAGATGCTTGCACAATAATACAGTAATCAAATCCTGTTCATCTTTTCCTCCTTAGTACAGGAATTACATCACTTAAATACATGCATATTCTCACATCTTGAATTATGTGATCAAATTTACCAAAATAAATACAACTACTAGCCATAAACAAAAATTATATATAAAGGTATTTCACTTCATGAAAGCTCATGCAATACACAAGATAAATAAATGCCTTTTGGTTCTCCCATATCTTTGGTGCTTGTTGCACACACGTGAGTGTAGTCCAAACTCTGTACGAAAGAAAGAACTAAGAACACTCGCTCATCTCTTGCATGTAGTTATATATTACTGTCAAAATAACCTTGGTGAAGTAAGCGAGAGTGGCACCTGGTACCCAACACTGCCAGGTTATGTGGTCCCCTGGCTGCTCGACACACCTGGTGCCCAACACTACCAGGTTATGGGCTCCCCTGGCTGCTCGACACACCTGGTGTCCAACACTGCCAGGTTATGGGCTCCCCTGGCTGCTCGACACACCTGGTGCCCAACACTACCAGGTTATGGGCTCCCCTGGCTGCTCGACACACCTGGTGTCCAACACTGCCAGGTTATGGGCTCCCCTGGCTGCTCGACACACCTGGTGCCCAACACTATCAGGTTATGAGCTTCCCTGGCTGCTCGACACACCTCAACACCAACACTTCATCATCACAAAATTCATGCGGATTTTTGTACCATATTACACCTTATAATAACTAAATGCTCGCTTACATTAATTGGTTTTATGAGAAATTTCCCACGAGGAGTTCACACTGTATTTTCAGGTATTACACTGATCCGTCAAGTAAAGGCTGCATTATTTACATTCACTTTCATAAGCTACAAAACTACATTGAAAATATTTATTTCATCCTTTTCTCGGCAAACGTTTATGATTTTATATAGATTTTGTAAATTATTGCGATGCTCTTTTTTTTAAACGGATTTCTGAGGCACTTGAGGATTTCAAGTCTATAGTCACTTGTCATTTGCAGCCGAATTTTTGTAATTAGCTTCCTCTGATAATATATGTATGATCTGTCTTCCTAAACCTATATCTAGCGTAAATATTCTCAACCAAAGAAGTAAATATGATAACTGTTCTTCTGTATGAAACAGTAAACATACGCCAACGACTGCGCTTGTGCCAATCATAATCAATAACGTACGAAATTTTGTTTACAAATGATTGTTGAATATTTCTTATGGTCTATTGTCTCAAACGCCGAATGCTATGTAATAATACAAAAAATGTAACAAATATTTATTTAGGAACCTGTGCAATTAATCGCTTAATTCCTCTCCCATATATAAATCTAGTTATTATATCAGACTATTCTGCCATAGCAGTAAAGCTCTACAATTATATTATTATCTTCCAAATAAATTTATCATTTAGGGAATAGATTTCATATATTTACAGTGTACACTGTTAAAAATACACTCATTTAAATTTACCGCTGTTGCCAGCTAGACGTCCGTTCGTCAATGACATATCTGGATCTCAGATGTATTATTATTATTATTATTATTATTATTATTATTATTATTATTATTATTATTATTATTATTATTATTATTATTATTATTATTATTAAAATTAATTATTATTATTATTATTAACAATTAACTAGTATTAATTAAATTGTAATAAAAATTAAATCATTATAATAATTAAATAATCATAATAATAAAATAATCATATTGATTAAATAATCATAATAATTAAATGTTAATTAAATAATATTATTATTATTTATAATAATAATAATAATAATAATAATAATAATAATAATATTATTATTATTATTATTATTATTATTATTATTATTATTATTTATTAGTATTTAACCATTTAATTCTTATTTAATTATTATTTTATTATTATTATTTATTATTTAATTATTATTATTTAATGATTATTTTATTATTATTATTTAATTATTATTATTTAATTATTATTATTTAATTAATATTTTATTATTATTATTTAATTATTATTTTATTATTATTATTTAATTATTATTTTATTATTATTATTTAATTATTATTTTATTATTATTATTTAATTAATATTTTATTATTATTATTTAATTAATATTTTATTAATATTTTATTATTATTATTTAATTATTATTATTTAATTATTATTATTTAATTATTATTTTATTATTATTCAATTATTTAATTATTATTCAATTATTTAATGATTATTCAATTATTTAATTATTATATAAGTATTATTATTAAATAATTAAATCATAATAATAAATAGTTAAATATTAATAAAATTAATATTATTATTATTACTAATCAGAGAAATCACACTAATGTGATGTATCAATATGAAAATCCATAGGAGCCGTGAAGAGGATTCAAACCCATGCGCTGGGTGTTCCCAGGCACACGCCCCACACAACAAGGCCTAGACATGGTCAAAAGAATCGCAACATGGTGTTCTACTGAACCCACGAGTGTTCCTGAGGCTTCCACTGAAGCTGAACCAGGGTTTCTCTCTGTGTATTGAAAGAGGAGTGTCATGAGTTGAATATTCCTAGACGACAGAGCAAGAGTGCATGGGGGGGGGGGAACAAACCAGGTGTGAAACCCTGGTTTAGCTTCAGTGGAAGCCTCAGGAATCCTCAGGTGTTCAGTATAACCCAAGGTTGCAGTCCTTTTGACAATTTCATGACCTAGTTGTCTGGGGCGTGTGCCTGGGAATGCGTAGCAGACAGGTTCGAAGCCTCATCACAGCTCCTACGGATTTTCTCATTATTATTATTATCATTATTATTGAGAAAGTCCTCTGTGAGGTGACCCGAACCTGCGACCAAGGCATTGCCAGCCGCATACACTACCATAGACCACCGAGGATTGGCAAGTCATACAACTGAATTTCTACTGAAATCACAGGAAATCTGGAGGCCCCCTATTGAAGCCAGTCTAAGTTTTTACGTATGACCCACAATCATTCAGGTGGAAGGGAAAAAGTGATCCTACATCATACCCCCGAACTTCAGGTGATTCTTCAGCTATCTTCAGCTAGTTGGGGCGTACAGTGTAGGACCGTAGTCACAAATATCAATTGTGACACTCGCTCTCCACACATATCAGTTTCTTAATTTAGAAACTATACTCGGTCTCGAGCCCATTGTTGATGTGACGATGTAATTTTGTAACTAGCTCATCAAGATTGTAACTTGCTTAGCTAAATGAATTGTGGGGTTCAGTCCCTGAGCCCATTATGTGCCTCTGTAACCCTTTCCACTATCGCCCACACGATGGGTATGGGGTGCATAATAAATGAACTAAACTAACAGATATAAATAAGAGCTGCCTCGAATGGGCCTATTCAAAATGAACTTATTGATTACACTATTATATTTGCGTATTTTTATATTTGCTAGTTTAATATCAAACCAATATCTAAAATAACAATATTACTTGATTTTTTGTTTACTTATTTACCAAGCAACAAATATTGATTTTGGATTGGGTGACGAGATTGTTTGTTTGTAAACAGGGAAGACCCATCGTTTCAGCGTTGTTTACCTATGTCATCCTTCGGTAGTATATATATATATATACAATATATATATGTATATATATTTTTTGTATATAGTTGATTATATCAAGAAAGATGCAATGAAAATAGGGAATAATATTTCGTTTTTATTGTATAATATCCAAACTAGAACTACTTAAAGATGGAAATGTATTTTCCAGTGAATTTGTTTTCCATGGGTTTTTACCATTTAAGATTAAGTGAAGAACAGTCTATGTCACTATACTGGATATGTATAGTGTGCTTTGAACTGGAACCACAGAACTGGCCAGAGGGCGGCCTGCACACCAGAGTAGCCCCTTGTCTTTCCAACACAAAGAGTACATGTAAACAAAATGTTGCACATTGTTGGAGGTTGGCGGATCTCTGAGACAGTGCAGTGCATTCTCAGGAGTAACTGGACAATCTTTACATTTAACTGTTTACCTAAGGACCTAGGATTTAGAATCCACCAGTCATTAAAAAATCACAATAAGTGGAGCATCACAAAAAACTAACCTTTGGGATTATCTGATAAACCTTTGACTTCAAGAAAAAGTAAGAGATTATTCTACTGTACATGTCTCTAGTGTGCCCATATCTGGACTACTGTATCCAAGCATGGAGACCTGACCTTCAGGACATATCTGCTTTGTATGAAGTTCAGTGCAGAGCTGCAAAAATCATCCTGGAGTTAAGTCAACTCTCATACCAAGAATAGTTAAGGGCCACAGGACTAACAACACTGCAAACCAGACATGACATGGCAGGTCTCATTGAGACCTGTAAAGTGCAGAACAAGCTGAAGGAACAAATTCACAAGGGAATTGATGAGGATTCGAACCTATGTGATGAATGTTCCCAGGATATTAATCCAGACCATTTCCTTAAAAGGTAAAATATTATACAAACAAGGAATTACAGAATCAAACAATGGGAACAATTGTTCAATCGACGGTCCACTGAGTGGATCGTCGATGCTGCCTCCTTCCTGTGACTTTGCTGGATGTTCGGGCATCCGGACATCAACCTCTTGATGTCATCATTACCTGCCTGCGAGGCCCTAATGGTAGATGCCTTTCAGCTGGACTGGTTAAGATGGCAGTTCATATACTTCTTTATGTAGTACATGAGGTCATATACTTCTTTTTGAGGTACATGAGGTTATATACCTCTTTATGAGGTATATGAGATTTTGAACTTTATAAACCTATATGAGGTTCATATACCTCATACACTGTACCTTCATATACCCTAGTCTGGCTGTTGCTCTGGGTTCTGGAATGACAGAAGTACTACAAGGGGAGGGTGATCCTTCTGGGTTCTTGGTGGCTGGCCCCGTCCTTCACCCCAAATGAGGGGGGTGAGGTGATATGAACTAGCTCACACTAGCTCACATCATTTATTTACATTGTTGGGGTAGTTTTTTGTTGAGGCTGTGGTCTCGTTTCTAACCAAGCAGTGGTCGGTTTTGTTTTGCTGGCTTTTTGGGTGCCTTTCCTTGGTGGTGATTGACATGAATAAATTTACATAAAATATTTCATACGTGCCACCGCTCCCTTCACAGGGGCCCAGGTTCTGGCTCATGGTTCCTAGTAGATCAAATGACATGATAACATTGATGACACTTTGTTGTGTGGCATTATATCAGGTATAGTAGCTTCTGGGAGCCACAGAGGTTTGCTCAGAAATAGGCATTTCATTACATTCAATGCTGGTTTTCTTTCAGAGTAAAACTACATTTGATTTAATGCACACTTATTTGTTATGCATCTTTCATATAAATTTATTTTTCCCATAGCATGAAGAAAGCCTTATGGCCGAGGTACACATCATAGGCCAGATTACTGGAGCAAGTGGATTCCCAAAGGCTTCGCTCTTTTGCAAGTGGATTCTTCAGTTAGGTAAATGTCTTTTATTTCAGTATCTTCCTTTAGCTTACATGCTGGTAGATACCGGTGCCTTAAGAAGTGCACCAAACCTTTGAGAGCCACTTTGGCCTACCAGGAGCCAGGAGATGGTAAGGTTGAGCTTGGGGATCAGAAAATTTATCCAAAACTGAGGAAAGCCAACCAGAATGTCTGATGAAAAAATAAAAACCAATGGTTTAACTCTTGGACAGCGGCTATGAAAAAATGGTCAAATCGCCTATCCGCAAAAAAAAAAAAAAAAAAATTATAATTATTAATTTGTAAGCAAAATGTAAGAAAAATATGAAAATATGAGTATATATATCATTTCCACCGGGTGGAGGCACTCTACAAGGCTGCATCTGGCACCTGTGAACACCCTATGCTTGACTTTGCTGATGCTTCCTGTCTTATCCTCGGATGTTTCACCGATTGTTTTATCACTTGTTTTTCTTTATTTACATCTATAGAGCTATTATATTCATATTTGCATCATATATGTAATACCAAGGCAACAATTGTTTAAGTAATCTTATGGTGATGACCGCATTCCCCGAATAACATTCATAACCATCACCACATTCGTAACCATGAAATGGTATCAGGATTGTTTTCAAGGGTCAGGGTAAACTCCATTACATCCACATAGAACTATTATATCCTTATTTGCATCATAAGTGTAAAACCCAGAACCCAGACAACAAATCTTTAAATCATCCTATGATGATTACCACAATATCCCAGCAATCATCATAAGATGATAACTGCTGTCTGTTACAAGAAATTAAAAACATTAAAATAAAGCAAACAATTACTTGTAACAGGTGAGCAACTGTAGCTAGTTTTCCTTGCCAGCCACCTTCATTCACTTGGCTCATGCTGCATGGATCGGTTAGCTTCTGCTGGGGTCTCGTAGTACAGTTTACTTCTCTCTCGACTCACAATTGAAGATCCTGGGTTCGATTCCTGGGCAGGACAGCAATGGTTTGGCATATTTCCTTTCACCTACTGCCACTGTTTACTGAGCAGTAAATATGTGCTCAGGAGTTAGACAACTATTATGGGGCTGCATCCTGGAGAGGGTCAGTAGTTTGATCTTGGGGGACCTCAGTACAAATGTTTTCGATGATCATTCAAATGTTTTAACACTATATTATTTTAAATACCCAGAGAATGGACTTAATAATAAAGATATTTATACAATATGTTGATTCATTTAAAAAAAATTCCAGGTGGAGGTTGGAGAGTGGTAGAAGGCCTAGTGGAAGGACAAACTCAGGCAGATCAGTCAGAAGTAAGTGATGCTGTCAGCTGGTGCCATCCTGTTGACATACACCTAACTACTCGTGGAATACAAGGCAAGTGCCTGTGATTAATCATATTGATTTTATTGTTATTATGCTTGTGTTAACTTATGCATTTCACAATCAACAAAGAGACTCATATATTTGTTTAAATATTTGTATTTTGCTTTTCAGTACAGTATAGAGACCATGTGTTTGTGAGCAATGAAGACAAACAGTTTCACAGACCAGCCATTAACCAGGCCAGGTTATGGGAGTAGAACTATCAAAGTTGTCAATGTATAATATACAGTACTGCACTGAAAGGCTTTCATTGTACATTTTCTCTTTTGAGGTTTGTTTCTTTTGACCGGAAAGTGCCATCTCTAAGTTATTTAGGTGTTAATATTTATTATTTAGTAAGATATAATATAATTTGTGAAAAATTATGTGAAGCATTATTTTGGCTAACTTACAACATATGTTTTGTTACTTTTCAGGATGGCCCAGACTGATGGTGCAGGTATACAGACAAGATGATCTAGGCCGCATTGATCTATGCGGGTATGGTATCATTCATGTACCGACAAAAGCAGGTCACCATACTCTGACTTGTCATACATGGAGACCAGTTGGTAATTATGTCAGTTCTTGATCAAAATTATTGATGATATAAAACATATATACAGTATACAGTAATTTCTCCTATACAGTACTGTACATAAATTATATACAATATATACAGAAGACTCTTGATTCATAATTGTAGGTTTTAAATTTGACTTCAGTTAAAAATTGAGACTATTAATCATTTTTATATGACCAACAGTAAGTTAAATGAGTTTGCATGCGAGTTATTTTTACCAACAGTCAAATTCTCAGATTTTATCATTGATAATTTTTTAATTGAGAAACATTTTTAAACTCATTCTATGACTTATTCTTGAGACTGTCTCTTGGATGCTCCATAAGCTAAAGCCAATAAGGTACCACCAGGGCTTGTTTGTCTATGCTCACTTTCGTGACCGTGCCCCTCAGCTTGACAAGTATCTTTGCAAAGGGTTTGTAAGGGCAAAAATGGAGTTAAGGAAACTGTTATTTCCAATCCAAGCCACCATTGAGACTACAGCTTGTTATACACCAAGAAAGTCAGCATTACTCTCATTGTCTACTGCAAGTACTAATTACAGATGCTCTTCAAGCAATGCCAATTGCCCCTCTACTCACTATTATTACAAAACTACTTAACTCCCACAACCACCTGGTGAAAGCACCCGATGGGATGAATGAACAGTGAATATCTGGCACATATCTCCATCACCTGCAAGTACACCAGCAGTGCTGAATATCTGGAAACCAGGTCTATTATTCTAGGACTTTTGTCTAATAGTATGGAAACAAAAGATGTTATAATATAGTCTATAATGTATCTGATTATACTGGCAAACTTTCCTTACAAATGGGTGGTCTCTCTCTCCCTGTCTGGAAACCAATACTAGGGTGTCTCAGACTATTTTATGATGAATCTCTGAATACCATTTTTTTATCTGCTTAAGTACTGCATTGCATTTATAGCATACATTTGTGCTTTTAATAATCAACAGCCTTTCAATTGTTACCATAATTTTTAAAATAAAGCTAATGTTATTATTTTTATTTATCTGTATATTTATTTATATTGAGAGAAGTAATATTATTGTTTATATGGCTGAATTTTTTTACATAAAAATTTAAATGACTATCATTTTTAAGCTCCTAAATCCTATTATCTTGGTTAATTTCCTTATGTTATCCAAGTACGTAAGTAGTAAGTAATTATCAAAAGAAGGCGCCAAGTCGTTATGTTATCCAAGAATATCAGTACTGTATTTTTTTTCCAAGTGTCCGAACACCAGCGACTTTACACACATTAAAATACTATACCCTAGTTCCAAAGCAGTGTGTGATAATCAAGTCTTGAAGCTATTCTTGAAACAGGTCTAACTCAAGAAGTGTCTTGTGCAGGATAATGAGGGATGTGAGCAAACACACTATACAATATTGGTTTCATATCCTGGTGAATATTCACCAAATGCAGAAATGAAATTTAAGATTTTGTTCAGTAAAATTCATCCATGCAGTATCATTAGAAGATATGAATGTTATATCCTTTAATATTGTTCTAATCATATTTTAATGGATTTTGTAGATGAATGCAATGCTAAAGAGAGTTAGAGCTGTATACAAGTCAGTGAGCATAGTTAAAATTCAGCAGTTTTAATTTTGTTCGAAATTTTTTCATTTATTTTCTTTAATAGCATAGGTCTCTATATTTATGAAATAGGCTCAGACCATGGTGGGTATGACTATAGGATCAGAAGTTGCCTATACTTTGTTTAATGAATAATTATTTTTTATTTTTTTTTTTGGTCAGGAACATTTGCAGAGGAATTGAGAAGAGCATTTTTAGGAGGTGGCCCGCAGTTATTGTCTACAGAATTTATACATTCTGCACTTGAACGCTGTAGGTTACTCACAGTGGCATCGGGCTCTGTAAGTATTATTAAAATTTTCAAATATTTATATTTGCTGATATTTTCCGAAAAGAAAATATTTATATTTAATGTGTTGTGCAAGGAACTTTCAGAACTATTCACATTTGGTTACCCTTTAAGTTAAGGTCTGCCATGTCCTCTGGGTGATGATCATGAAAGTCTAACTGGTAATATTCTCAGCATCAGCTCCACAATCCAGCCATGAATAACCAACAGTATGTGCATGTTCCATATAACTCAAGTCACGTAAGAGTTCTCCCCCTCGAGATAAAACAAGACTGCTTACAAAGTCTCTGCCCATTTGTCCACTGTGTTCAGCAACCAAACACAGATAATTGCCGACAGATAATGGCACTTCGGTTACACCTTGCCCTCACAAAGCCTCAGGAGCCACTGTGGCTCTGTCAGAAAGAGACATTTCACTACATCTAATGCTTTTATATGTACTGAGAAGGACAAGATCTCCATCCAAGGTACATGTCATTGATATGTTGTCATTTTCCACCAATTCTTGGATTTTATGTTTCCGATATATATATATTTTGTTTTTGTGTGACAGAGTACAGTGACCCCAGTGGAGCAGTTGGAATTCTCACCATAAACATTAATCGTTGTCCCATCAGGATGCTTTTAATGTTCTACTTCTATATATACAGTACAGTAGTAAGAAAGAGTGCTTTCCTTATATGTCTTAGCTATTAAGACCAACAACAAAATCTCTAGTGCTTACACCTCTTTACTTCTAATCTTATGATGATACAATCTATTGGTATGTATATGCAGATAAGCTAGATGGCTATGTGCTCTTTAGCACGATTTTGAAAAATAGTACAGTACCATATACTCATGAAATGCTAGCTCACTATTCACCAGTTATAATATACCTGACTGGGTCCATTCCTTACCTTGTGATCATTGGGTCTCTGTTCTAGCCAAGCCTCGGTGTAAGGACTTGGCTTATCAGGCGGATGCTGCTTTACAGGCCAGATTTCTCCATATATGTAGGTTGTAGCTTCATGTTAATGTTGCTACCACAGGGGCCAGCCCCTTTGACCTTTCAAGACCTAGCTTAGAGCAGGTGGTGGTTTCTACTAGCTACAAATTTAATCCTCCATCTCTGTATTCAGCCAGTGTTGTTTGGCAGGTGTGAGAGCCTTGCCCTTTGCTACCAGTTCTGAAACACCTGAGGGTCACACCATAGGTGTGTTTAGACCTCTAAGGACTGCCACTTTGAAGGTAGTTGAGCTGCTGCTTCCCATCGAGGATACACTGCCTTCCATTTCTCAAGGAGGTTTTATGGTTGCAGATCTTTCCCTAATGTGGAGATGTAATTCTGTCCTCTATGTCTGGCATGGATCTCTGCTCTGGTGCTCCCCATTCCTCGGGTGTCCAGGGCTGAAAGAATGGGATCCCAATTCAAAACTGGGGCTTTTTCAACCTGTTTGGTAGTTCATTTTCTTTGATGAAGGGTGTTCAGTTAATGTGGAAGGTGTCTTGGGTGGTGCTGCCTGTGCAGAGTTTGTCTTGCCTGCACTGTTCAATCTTTTGTTCAGCTGTCCAAGGAGTGAAGTTTCAGGGCAGTTCCATACCTGTTGTTGGTTAGAGTAGGCCTCCAGAGGAGTTGGATTCCCAGGCTTTGAACTTACTCCGTTCGGTTGGCATTGTTCTCGTTCATTGCAGAGGAATGCATCTGTTTGGGGATCTTCGTTCTGGCCTTTCATGGTTTGCCCCTTTGGTGGCACTGTAGGGAGGACATCTGGCCTATTTGCCAACTCTTGGTTCCACAAAGTATGAGCTTTTGGGTAGTGTCCCTGAGTCTACAGTGGTGGTGGTCCTCAACTTCTCCTTAGATGTTGGGGAGTCTGTCTTTAGAGAGTGGCCAGGTTTTGGCCTGGTCCTTGGTAGGCTTATATATGGCTTGTTAAGGCCTGGTGTGGATTGAATTGAGTGGAACATGCCAGGCAGCAAGCACCAAGGAGCCACCATGGTCCCACCAGAAAGGGGCATTACTGTTTTTTTCATGAGCTGAGAGGCATTAAGTTCATTACTGTTTTTTCCATGAGCTGCATGTTTACTATGTTTCAAATGTGTAATTTTGTCAAATTATATATGGCTTGTTAAGGCCTGGTGTGGATTGAATTGAGTGGAACATGCCAGGCAGCAAGCACCAAGGAGCCACCATGGTCCCACCAGAAAGGGGCATTACTGTTTTTTTCATGAGCTGAGAGGCATTAAGTTCATTACTGGTTTTTCTATGAGCTGCATGTTTACTATGTTTCAAATGTGTAATTTTGTCAAATTTCTGGTCAAATTAATGCACCTTGAGGTTAATTGGACTAGGTTAGAAAGAAGTACCTTTCTGTTAAGGTTCCAAGCTAATTACTCCATATGTTCAGGGTGAAAAAAATTTTTATGTTAAATTTTACAACTTTAACTATGTGTATATGCAGATACTGTAATTTATATTCATATTGTTTTTCCAGGTGCATTTTGAGTTGGGCATCATCCTCAGAAACTTTGAAAAGTATGGCGTAATTTGTTAATAAAATAATGAGTGAAAGTGTTTGATACTGTACAGAAAACTTTCAGTACACACTGTATATATAATTCTTGTCAAGTTTAATAGCAAATATGTTATCCAGATGCCTATATTTGGGATTGATATTCAGTGTCTTATATATTAAACCCTTTCATGGTGAGAATGACAATCTTAATGTAGAAAATACTGATAGAGACAAAGAAGATATTACAGAAATTCATAATCCATCCAATGAAAGCTTACCTTCCCAAAATGATAAAGAATTATTTTTACCTGAAAATGCTGTTCAAGTTGATATCACTAATCCAATCAAGGAAGATCAATTTAACACAGGAATTAATGTGACTCTGATAACACCTAGTAATATTACACTAAATGAAAGTGATATTGATTATGAATTCAATGATAATAACACATTAGCTGAGATGCCAAATGAGACTACTGCTTGGTCTACAAATGAGGTTCCAACCACTCCAAGTCCACTGTATGAAAGTGATCTTGTCATTAATGATTTTTGCCTGTGTGACCTTAAGGTAAGTTATTACAAATATAAAATAGTGTGTCCTCTATAATATTTATGTACAATCTTGATTGAAGACAATTGTATTTTAATAATCTGTTAGTTCTAATGTTGCGATACAGAATACTCTTCATGCACCTACAGTTTTTAAGGAAGTAATTTCAAATTTTCTTAAGGTTCATTTCTGTGATATCAACTGTTGTTGTGATGAAGATTGCAATGCTGATGACCGAAAAGTATTCTCCCACTGCCACGTGCGACCTCAGAATGTTTTGGGTGAGTAGGATTTTAGAACAAATATCTATTATACTTGTGTGACAGCCTTATACATTTTTAATGTAGAGTTAATGCCCTTTCCTCCTTTTAGGCTGTATAAAACACTCGAGGATATAAAAGATGCAGTCTGTGTAATGAAATGCACCTCCGTGTAGGCACCTCGGTAGCTCCCCTTTGCTTACCTGCAAGAATCAGAATCTGGCTCTCAATGAAGCAAGAGAAGCTTGGTGATCAGTGGTCTACCTGGTACTCAAAACTAAGCAAATTTAAAAAAAAAAATCTTGTTAAATGTAATGAAATGCCAGATTTTGGTATTGCCTCAGTGACTCACCTAGATAGCTCCACATCATGAGGAAGTTCAAACAGGGAATGAAGGTGTTCATTCCGAGAGCTTGAGAATGCACCGTAGGTCTGCCCGGTCCTGTTTGAGGAACAGGAACAACCGGGACACCCACGGTAAAAAAAAAAAAGAGGATGTGAACTCAACCATGCCCAAGCCCAACAATGTTGCAATGATTGTGCAGAGCTGAGAGGAGGACTCCTAACCCAGCACCGCTGAATCCAAAAGGAGGCGACAGATGGATCAACTCCACTGGAAAACCTGGGAAATAACCCAAAAGCCTACAAACAGTGGGACCAAGAACTGGCAAAACAGGACAGCCCACAATGCCATCAAAGGGTCAAAATGCAAATGGGCCAGTGTAAAAAAAAACCCTGAGCAGAGGCATCCTTTCACAACTTACGAAAACAACAATGGCCAGAAGGAGCCACAATGGGAGGAAGTGAAACAGTACAGGAATTATAACCTTTCTGCAGTAGGACCCAATTGAGGGCCTGGAAGGCAGTAGCAGCAGTTGAAAGGATCAAAGAGAGAAATTCCCTAGAACAAAGGTGTAAAACAGGGAGGCAGATGAGGATTAATCCCTGGGCTGTGCACCTGTTTAATTCTGTAGCTGACACTCCCGAGGTGAGCAAAAAGAAAAAAAGGGGGGGGGGGTGATTTTTTTTTTATTTTACATTGTTAATTAGCATACAGGAAGCATGAAAATCCAAGTAAAAAGTCTTTACCTCTTGTGGTTTGGAGAAGTTAGGGCACCAGGGTGCCATAAGCATGTGCTTTTATTGTTTAATAGTTTATTGAGGGCTGATTTAACCTAACATATTTCATGTTGTCTTTACAGATACCCGTTACTGCTTCCAGAGACACACTGTTTTCAGCAATCACACAGAGTACAAAGTAGAGCACTTGCAGAATGGTCTCTTTTGTATTATAACTGACAATCTACCACAACGCACAACTTATGTTACTGTAAAGGTTGGTAGAGAGCAGTTAATACATGTTAAGTTTTTATAATACTGTACACATGATATCACTGACCTGATTCAGAGAAATTGTATTTACCTAGCAAGTTTTACAGAAAGGGATTGAAGTATCTGTTTAAAATTTTACAAGTTCAGTAACTAGAGTACATTATGTAATATAATGAACTATGTGGGGAAGAGTAATGTCTTTCATATTTTTTAGGGGGCAACTTCTGTAGAAGAATATCAGCAGCTGGAAAGGGGTATATGGCATTATTCCTGGGAAAGCTCTTATCAAACTCTGCAGTTTGATGAGGTTTCATACTCTGCTGGTTCAGCTGTGTGGGCAGTAAATAAGGAAGGATTCCTTTTCAACATTGGTAAGAGATTATTCAAGAGAAATACAAAAAAAATACAAAACGTATACTGTATATAAACACAATGCATGTGCACACACACACAAAACCAGTCGGTTAAATTAGTAGACGGATAGAGAGAATTTAAATAGTGTAGAATTTGAAAACATGTTCATGAAGGGTGCTGCCATCTGGTGGTTGTAGGAGTCTGTAGTCTGTAATGGGTTGTTAGGAGTGCTAATTAATATTCCTCATTTCTAATTAGCACTCGCAAAGGGATGTTGCTCTCTCAGGTGGGTCATAGCAAGCTGGTCTCTTGGTGGTGAACCGAGTTAAGATGCACCACTGTCCCTTTTACCCTTTCTTTCGGGATTCACTCTTTAGTTTCCCAGAATTTGTGCAATAGTATAACTGAGGACCAAGCTCCATAGTTTCTATGATTTTCAAAGATTGGACTTGGTGTTTTTAGTGCTGCTTGGAACACACACACACTGAAGAGAACATCAGTGGGTCATAAAGCCCACGCTGAAAACCACCTATTTGGTAGAATCAGTATTAATCTGTAACGGTTCTATTGTTACGTAAAGTATGGTGACAAATAAACACAAGACACTAAGATACTATATATATATTTGGTCGAATATACAGAAGTACACAGGTGATACGTTGGTGTGAGTTGAGCGCACTGAGCGTTGGTACAGTATCTCGCAAGTGTCTGCTCTAGACCACACTTGAAAGTAGACTCTAGTGAATGTTTGCTATTCTGCTGCTTATATGCTCGGGCAACTCCTCACCGTGTTGCCCGGGCAACGCCTCACCTCATTCATCTCCAAAGGTTGACAGGAATATTAACAATGCATTTGGAGCGAGTATATTATTGGGATAATCTACTTGCTACAAATCTCTGGGAGCTATGGTGGGGGGGGTGCTAGAAAAAGGCATTTTATTACATTTAATGATTGACTTGTGTTTTTCAGGAATTCCAGATTCCCTGTTTGGAAGCGAATGTGAAACCCTAGAATCTTTAAGCTTCCTTGAAGACAGCCAATCTTCATGTAATCGAGTCTTCCATAATGTTGCTGAAGAATGCGAGAATAAAATTGACATTAATGCTATTAACTTCCTTATTCTCTATGTAGTGGCAGACCCTGGTAGTTTAAATCAGGTAGGTTGTAGCCAAATGAGTTTAAATATTTCTGTTTTAATCTGATAATTTGATATATAATATTCATTGATAAATAAAATACTGTATGAGTATTCTTTTGAGACATAAGCTATTTACCAATCTGCCTATACTGTATGATTCAGCCCATCCTCCTGTTTTGACAGTGCAGTACTTATATTAACAATGAGGACCATAGTATATATATACCAATGTACAGCAAAATTAGAAAGTAAAAATCTGAACCATTGAGTTGGACAAACTGTTATGACCCAAATAAATTTTTTTTTAGTCGTGTTGCTTTGACAAACTAAACTAACCTAACCTTCCTAGGCCTAATATAGTACATATGTGTACTATACTAGGCCTAGGAATATTTAATTTAGTTTTTTAGCTTCATTTATTTTAAAAGAATTCCTTACTAGTCAGTATACTACTATCTAAATGCTAAGTACATACGAATTTGGGACTATTGACGATCGCAATAGGTACCATCTTGACAGGAGGATAGGTTGTACAATTTTATATTCATACGTATCGGCTATTCACATTTTTTTTTAAGGTGTAGCCTTTTGTAATATGGTCCCCAGATATTTCTGCTTCAAAATATACGAGTATCAAAATCTACACAAAATAAATATTAAAAATTAAACTTTTAAAAGGTACTTGTACATTGGAAATAATTGTCATAGGCTAAAATAAACCGATTTGTCCATGTAATTTCCATATACAGTAGTACATACATGCTAAAAGAATAACAAACAAGAATGTGTTGAATCTTTGAAGGTTCTTGCTGCAAGAACATACAGATAACAGAATGAAAGTACTGTACTGTAGAAAAAATAATTTAGACAACAAGTCAAGCCAAGATAAGCTTGACTCCCAACCAAGAGACCTCAGAACATAACCACCAAAAAAGGGTAGATGGAACTGCTGCAATCAGCCCCAACAAGATTGGGGGAAAGGCAATCAGAACATTACATCCTCATGAAACAAAAATCAAGACCCAGTCTAGGGCTAGGTCCACATGAGGAACAATGCATGACAAGGGCAACAAAACTGCAGTGGTTGTAAATGCTGAGGAAAGTCTGTCAAGAAACGAACACGGGCACAAGGAGAGTGCAAGCTGACTAGGCAGAAGCCGAAAGGCATGATGAAAAAGTCACCTCATAGGACAACAACTGAGCAAACAAGAGGTCAGCGAGAGAATCAGATGCTCCCATATAAAAAAGCACAGGAAAAACAGGGCACACCTCCAACCTTTCCAAGCATTGCAGATACCCAAAACAATTGCCCACCTTACCACATATAGGATAAAATTTCCAGTCTCTAGACATCAGCATGGAAAAAAACAGCATTCAACATAATGAAGCACCTCTTTCTGGTGGAGCCTTGGTAGCTTCCTGAAAATATCTTGTTGGGATAGCTTCCTCCTACTGAGTCACATCAGCCATAGAAATCCTGTTTGGTCTACTAGGAACCAGAGCCAGTATTACTTCTGGCAGTGAGTATTATATGCTAAAATCTAATCTAGACAGGTAAAGGCTCAAGATTGGGGTAAGTCGCTAAAGTGAATACCCCTCGAGAGCAGGCCACAAAGTAACATGAAACTACAGGTGAGATTCTAACACCCACTGGATTTTTTAAGTAGCCATAGACAGGATGCCCATTCATTCTACACCAGCACCAGATTCCTGGAAATCTATATTCATCAAGTATTGCCCCCCCCCACCCAACCCCCCCAAAAAAACTATCCCATGCCCTAAACAACTTTTGGAGACAGGGCCTAGATACTGGTGTTATCCCCGACATACTTAAAACAGCAGTGAGTACACCACTTCACAAAGGCAGTAGTAAAGCAGATGCAAAAAATTACAAACCAATAGCTCTAACATCACATATCATAAAAATCTTTGAGAGCTAAAAAGCAAGATCACAAAGCACATGGAATCAACACATGGGATCACTATCAACACACAGAATCACACAAACACATGGAGTCTACATAACCCTGGGCAACATGGGTTCAGAACAGGGTGCCGTTGCCTCTCACAAATACTAAACCACTATGCCATGAAATTAAAAATTAGAAATTAGATGCCATGGAAGACAAGCAAAATGCTGATGTAATATGCACAGATTTCACAAAAGTTTCAGACAAATGTGACCATAGTGTTATTGTACACAAAAATGTGCATAAAAGAAATTACTGGCAAAGTAGGGAGATGGATCTTTAATTTCCTAATGAACAGAACCTAGAGTGTAATAGTCAACAAAGTAAAATCCGTATCAATCACAGTAAAAAGCAAGGTACAGTCAACCCAAGGTAGTGTGTGCTTGCTACGGTACTTTTTCTCATCCTCACGTCAGACATAGACAAAGATGCAAACTATAGTACAGTACTCTACCATCCTTTGCAGATGACACTAGGATTTTTATGAAAGTTGACAATATAAAGTACAGCAAATCTCCAATCTGACATTAGGTTTTGCAATGTACCACAGAAAATACTCTGATGTTTAATGAGGATAAGTTCCAGCTAATGCATTATGGAAAACTAAAATATAAAAAAGGAAACCACGCAAAATGCAGTCATACCACACTATTCAAAGAAATACCAATATAAAATATTTGGGAATAATCATGTCAAAAGACCTTACATTTAAAGAACAAAGTAACAGTCACAACTAAAAATAAAGCGACAGGTTGAATAACAAGAACCTTCCAAGCAAGAAATGCCATATTAATGATGATACTTTTAAAGACACTTGTATTCTCTAGGGTTGAATATTTGTGCACACTAACAGGCCTATTCAAAGTTGGAGAAATTGCTGACCTGAAGAGCATGCAGAGGTCTTTTAATTCCTGAATCCACTTAACAAAACATTTAAATTTTGTTATGCTTAAAAATGTTGAACCTGTATTTCTAGAGTGCAGGCGATATACATAATAATTTACACTGAAAATATTAGAGGGATTGGTTCCAAATCTGCATACAGAAATAACTCTACATGAAACCAGGAGGCATGGCAGGATGTGCAAAATAGCCCCATTGAAAAGCAGAGGTACAATAGGAATACCGAGAGATAACTCTATGAACATGAAGGATCCAAGATTTTTCAGCTCTCCCTCTACACATTAGGAGCATAACAGGCAGACCTCTTATGGTGTTCAAGAGAGAACTTGATTAGCACCCCCAAAGGATACCAGATCAACCAGGCTGCGACTCACATGTCAGACTGTGATCAGCTGCGTCCAACAGCCTGGCTGGCCAGACCACCAACCAGAACGCCTGGTCTGAGACCGGGCCGTGAGGATGTAGATCCCCAGAACCAACAAGTAGTAGTCAACAAGTAGGTGTGAGGACCATCACAAAGCACAGTCTGAAGAAGAAACCAATTCACAAGACTCAGTTGCAGTGTTAGAACACTAAAGCATGTGTAAGCTAAGTCTTTGTGTGAAGCAGGAAGGCTAAAATCCCAAGGAAGCAGGATACAAAATTTAGTATACCGTATATGCCACCAAAGTGGGTAATCTCAACACTAGAACTGAACCTAAACAGGTGTAGACCTAATCCTGGGGTGGAGTCATTAAAGCTAACACCCCAAAAGAGCAGGTTTCAAATAACAGGAAATTCTAAGTCACAGGAAACCCTAAGTCCAAGGACTATCTTCTCAGAGCACAGTCTGAAGAGACCTGGTTGCAAGACTGTCTTCAGTTTGGCTTAAACTAACCCTGTCAACCACAGGCAAAAATTGTAGAGGATATGCCTGCAAATGAAACACCACAAAGAAAAAACTATCAAGCAAAATCTTGAAGAGTGCAATACTTACATACACATGCAGTAGTGCCTTTGCAACCTCGTCCAATCAGTACACTAAAATGGTAGTTTGATTACATATAAAGCTTTTAAATCTAATTCCTCTTAGTATAGTAAGGAATACTATACTAAGTATAGTAATACTAATACTATAGTATAGTAAGGAATACTATAGTATAGTATTACATCTGTCCTCTGGACAGATGTAATAGGACCCATTATCACCACACCAGAAATAAATATCTCTTTGATATCCCCAGGGTCAAACTTAATCTGTGTAAACACTCTATGCAAATTAAGGGACCTAGTCTATGGAACTCACTCCCTAGTGAATTGAAAAACTGTAAAACTTTTGCCTTATTTAAAAGCAAAACCAAAAAGTACCTAACTTCATCATCTTAGTTTCCTACACTGAGCTTTAAATTTGCTCTGTACCTAGTGTTACCCAATCTCCTAATTTTTATGTAATATCAAACAACCTTATCATTGTGTTCATTGCTGTCTTCTTCTATGTGCTAGCCATATGCTGTATTGTGACTACCAATTTTTGTCAACTACCATTCAAGCTGTCATTGCAACCAATCTTATATTGTTTCTGCTGTATTGTGCCTACCAATTTTTTGTCAACTACCATTCAAGCTGTCATTGCAATCAATCTCAGCTACCTATGTGCTTTAATATACTGTACCTACAATTTTCTCTCATCTTTTTTTCATTTCATGTAATCTGTTATCATTTTTTTGTCTATAATTTTTGCAAGTATTTACCTCCTTAAAATTTTCTTAGATTAAGGACCTGCCCGAAACGCTGCGCGTGCTAGTGGCTTTACAAGACTGTAATTACCATATTTGTATCCTCACATTCCTTATGTACATTCTTGTATATGCATAAATAAATAAATAGTGTTGCACATTAATATATGACAAATTATTTATAAAATTATTTGCAATATTTACAGAACTCAAGGACTACTACCAATACAGAATCAACAAAGTCTCCATCATTCCTACCCCCAACATCTACAATTACACCAAGTGCCTTCACGACTGATGAAGAGATAGAGCTCACTAACTTGGATGAAAACAAGAACCACACTGCCAAAGCGAAAAGTGCAGGAAAATTAACAAAAATTAATTATCAAAATTGGAAGCAGTTGACAAGTTCAGGACCATCAAGTATTATGACTTTGGAACCCTCACAAGATTCAAATTATTTGTCCGAGGACCAGTTATTGCCAATCAAGGTATTTTTGTGCTTCCTTGATAATAATGAAGAGAATTGTACAGAGACAGATATTAATGATATGCCTCAGCCTGTTTATACTGTTGGTGTATGTGAAAATGTAGCTCTGAGCATTCATTACATATTTTTACATAATGGTACTGAAGGGATTTTTCAAGTGCAAGCCAAAGTCTATCTCACTAATGTTGCCAATACAATGACATACTATAAACAAAGCTTTCATGTTAAATACATTTGGGCATCGGTAAAGGATGAGACAGCATTTAAAAGAAGTGGTCATCCTGGTTATATTATTGGAAAACCTATTCTTCTTGGAAAGCTAGTTGATAATGTCACTGAAGAAGGTAAGTGTCAGTTTTTTTGTTTAAATCTAAAAAAACATTTAGCTCTGAATGAATATGAAAAGCACTTTTCTGATTATACACTTAGTTGATCCTTAACCCTTAGACAGCAGTTATTGTCATATATTTATTAATGGGGTAATGCGGTTATCATCATCATGATTTAAACTATTATTATCTGGGTTTTACATGTATGATGCAAATTATGTAGACATTTTTTCCAAGCTTGTCTTTGTACAGAATTTCCTATACTTAAATAGGTGAAATGAAAGAAGCCATCTACCTTGACACGAACCCAAGGCAATGGCTGACTGTATTGGCCCCAGGAAAAGAAGGAAAGTGCAATTCACGTTCTCAGGTTACCTTTGGCATAGAAATGAGGACAGGCTGTATTGTTCAAGTGAAACAAGACGACCTAAAGCGCTGTAAAGTGTTGCAGAATTATTTCATTGATCTTCTCCTTGGGCCCATTCTACGGGATCCAAGCAAATTGCGTATTGGAACCTTCGGAGATTCTAGTATCAACAATGCTGCTGACTGGATACCAATCTTAATACCAGAAGAACCTAGATCAGGACCATTTTCAAGTAAGTACTGTACTTACCATCTTGGTGTTTAGTGCCGAGCACTTCATTTCTGCTGTATTTAATTTTGTTGCTGTGTGCTTAGAATTTTGTTTTATAAGTACAGCATTATCATAATTATTCCAGTGGTAAGAAATCAGGGAGTGTGCTAAGAAATTACCACTATATACCTCATGGAAAGGACATGAGAATAAGGATTTGGGATAGGACAAAGGAAAGAAATGGTGCCCAGCCACTTAATGGTCAGAGATCAAACATCACAAGTTTGTATATATTAGCTTTTGCTCTCGCAGCAAATGTGAAATGCTCATGAATCGTATAATTTTCTGGGGCATATGTTTTACAGGTCATGTATTTGGCAAGAGGAAATGTTCCGACATCATCCTGTCTTTACACATTGAGATTGCCTACAGTCTTCAAGGAGCCTTGGCTAATCCTCAGGCCAAGGTTGTTGGCATTGTCCTACACTATGGAGAGCCACAAAGTATTGATTTTAGTTGTGCAAGTCTAGTTTGTCAAAATGCACAGATGAAGAACAGTATCCAAGTTGTAGAACTGATATCATCAGTGTCATTTGTGGAAGTAACTCTGCCACCTCAACCTGCTTATTCCAAACCTCCAGCTTTGGATGCTAAGTTGCCATATAACTTTTTTTATCCATTCTTGCCATCATCAGCCCCTGCAAATCATGTAGAATTGATGCTTGTTTGGACTTTCTTGCAGTGTATAGTCTGTATTCTATACTGAGAATGTAAAGTGACTAGTTTTACATGTGTACATTGCACGAGAAGCTACTCATACAAGCAAGATAAAGGGCTAATATCATACAGAGAATAGGATACAGTAACACCAAGAATTTTCCAAATGTTGTTTAGGCAAGAACAATTTCCTTTAAGTATTTACAGGTTGTTAAAACAAATATGTATTGTGACTAGTGTAATGACGTATATTTGTTCAAGAATTAGAACTTGTGTCTGGAAACATGCCTCATAGCACTGCTTAAATATGAAAAGCTGTGAAAATGAAGGGCTTAATAATCACAATGAACTTTTAAAAATATTACATATTTTCCCAATGTACTTATTTCTGCATTCATATGCTGTCAGTTCATTAACCAATGTAAGAATAAACCACCATGTTGTGCCTAATAAGATATGTTGTATGCCTTAAAAAGGCGCACACATATATATACAGTACACATACATATGCAAATATAACGTACTCTTCTTTTTACGAGACTATAATGTAGACTTTCTATTTTATGTGTCGATTAGGGAGGTAAAATAAATTTGAATGTTTATCTACAGTATATCCTAGAATGCATATATAGTGAAACATGTAAAATATATGCATTATAATTAACTTCCTGTTATAAAAGTTGGCAAATAGCAATACTGAAATATATGCAGCTCTTGGTAACTCACATCAAACTTTTTCATAAAGTAAATGCAAGACTTGTGGAAGTCATATAATTTACTTTTAATCTTTTTATGCCAAAGCGGTTCCCATCCAGTTGTGAGCTCTACTGACCCTGTGAAGCTAAGCAAACTGTTGACAGTTTTAACAGAATTTGTTCACAGAAGCTAGACAAATTTACTGTTCACAGGTAAGCTGACCCTGTGAACAGTAAACAAAATAATAATGAAAAACAGGCAAGGACACTTTTAGGCATTTAAAGTACATACTGCACATAAGTTTTCATCATCATATCAGCTATTTATTTCACTTTTTGTATTTACACAATTGATATCATTGATATTTCTAGTCATCATTACTGTAATGTCCTGGAAAACAATTTCCCACCCTTGCCTATTGAAAGCCAGGGCTAGAATTTGATTTACTCTATGCGCTAGGGAAGCTTGGGGATCAGACATCAACTCAAAAGGAATAACTCACCAGAAAGTACTATATATAGGTTTCAGAGGGATCTAGTGCAATTAGTTATGGCTTGGCAATACCAGCACTTAAACTTAGAATTACTGGAAGCTCAACAGAAAAAACAATTATAATGGTAATCAGGGTAACAAACAGCAGTCCTAAGTTCCATTTTTTTTTTAATTTATAGCAACTCATTTTTAAAAGTATTTTTTTAAGTATTAATTTTTTGTACATTTTAATTATAATCTAAAAATTACTTTCTAACCATTTATGTACCAAGTTATTATTCTTGTTACCAACTTATTAATTAATAAAGTCTAGTCAAATTTAAATACATATATTTCAGCATGCTAAATATCCACCGATATTTAAAGTAAAGAAGAACGAGAGAAAGAAAAGCTTTCTGTTTCAATTTCATTACTTGCGTGACACACTTCAACCCCAATAACCATTTGGATCTATGCCATATTTTTAGGCTGTGTCCATTATATATTGTTTTATATATAAGAAGTTACCTCTGCCTGAAGCTCAAATGAACAAATTACAAAAATCCTATTTTCTTCAATTGGCAATGATAAAAGAAATATAAAATAGGGTATTAAACAAATGGAAACTAAGCCAGTCCTTTAGATGCTTCGAGCCAGTCACTGTAGTCCACCAAGACTATATTACTATGCTAGACTCTGCAAATGGTCTTGTCAGATGATTTAAAGTTAAGGAAAACAATGAAAAGTTTAACTCAAGCCACCACTGAGGGATATACTCACCAATACAGGCAAGAGGCTTAATGCACCATCGATATCTTTAATAAGTACCAATTAGAAAATGCAAACTTATGCAATTTAGAGACCTGTGAATTACTGTTACTAGCCAAACAACTCACAGCCACCACCAAGTGGCATCACTAAGATCAAACTATCCAATCATATGGTAGTTTGCAGAAATTTAATTAACTGTTTTTTCCCATTTTTCTTGAAAGAGGGGGCTTGTTTTTGTTAAATTTGTGTTGCTGCCCATTGGTATCTTAGCGAGTGGTCCTTTTTGGTTGTGGATTGAATTTGATCTACCCAGTCTCCTTTCTTCAAGTCAGGAAACAAGACTACTTGCAAATTTACTTGTCATCTAGCGGCAAAGGTCAACCGAGCCTGACAGGATAATGGTGTTCTAGGTAGTAGCTTTCCTATACCTGTACCTCCATGCTTGAAGCTCTTAGATTCCTACTTATAAGATAGGCCTTGAATAGCTTTGCACCCCACCTCCCACTCAAATAGTTCTGAACTCTAAAAGCTCACAACTCATTATGCCCTTCCTGCAATACTGCAGCTCTCTAAAGACAAGGTCTTCAATAAAGTTCTGACTAGTTATCCTTGAGACTTTGCCTCTGTGCAGAGGGAATTCCATATTTTGATGTTTGCTTCACCACATGGTGTCCAATTAATGTGTCTGAACTTGCTTCAGCTTTAAGGGTCATCTTCCCTGGCTATGATTGTGAAAACCATCTCTCATCTGGGGTCTGTTAAATGCTCTCCAAGTGGTCCATCTCTTTTTGAGTTGCACATTCCAATGTTGGTAGGTTTAGTATAAACTCCTGTGGTGAAGACGTTGTCTGGTTCTGACAGACATCGAGGTAAGGGAATGCAATTTGTGATGCCTAGTTCATGGGTAAAGTTAAGCACTGCATTTTAGCTAAGTAGATCCTTTAATCATAATTCCTGGGAGGTTATATTTAACCAAATACCCTATTTATTTGTATACCTGCTGCCCAAGTACCTTTACAAATAAACATACATATGTACATACACACACACACACACATTCATAATAGTGGAGGCCAAAACCGTCAGTAATTTCAAAGCGTTATATGACAGTGCTGGGAAGACGGGACAACACAACTGCAGCTCTCATCCTGTAACTACACTTGGGTAATTACTGAAGTAATTACCCACATTTATCTAGGTGACACTATTTCATATTGAAGTTGATAAATCTACAATTTACTTCATATTTACAAAACTAAGATATATACCCAACAAACATAGGATTTCATTTCACCAATGAGTACAAATTCAAATTGCACTCACACTTTCAACCCATTCTATTAACATTATGGCAAAGTCTGGCACATGGATGTACACACAGTATTTATCAACTATACTCTAATGTATATTATTATTTTTCATACATTTAAAAAAAAAAAATTCTGATAAAGATGAGTAAAAAAATATATTTAATAAAATTCATTTATGTTTAATATTTTTATCCAATGCTCTTATATTGGCTGGTCCTCCCCATAATGGAGCAAAATTCAGTCTTTCATTCAGAAGCCCATCTTCAAGGGATAAGTCTCGAGCACCAATAAGTATTTTCTTCATGGCTTGAATTACCTCTGGTTCATGGGATATTCTGGCAGTTAGCCAGTTTTTTGTTTCATCGTGTCTATTTACTACATCAACAATATGATCTGCCAATCCTATTTCAAATGCTTCGTTTCCATTAAGCATTCGACATGTGCTAAGAAGTTCAAGTGCAAAACGAGAGCCTAGAAGTTTAACCAACCTTGTTCCACCACCCCAACCAGTAACAACTCCCATTCGACCCTGGACAAAACCAATTTTCCCTTCAGTGGTCAATATTCGATAATCAGTAACAGTTGTCAGCTCGGCTCCTCCACCTAATGCTTTGCCATGTACAAGGCAAACTGTGATAAGCGGTAAGCAATAGAGTTGTGTGAGAGTTTTGTGCATGAAAGTTGACATTAATAATCCATCCTCAGGATTGCTTATAGCTCTCACAGTAGTCAAATCTCCACCAGAGCAAAATGTATCTCCTTGAGCCTGCAGGATCACACCCTTTCCCAAGGACCAGGAGTCTAATTCCTCAACAATGTCAGCTAACTGCACCATCATTTTACCTGTCAAGGATGACAACCTATTTAATTTTCTAGTGGATATAAAATTCAGATAAATTTAATAATCTTTATATTAATGAAAGAAATGTACAAAAGTCTGATTTTGAACTTTAAAAGTTACACCTACCAAAAAGTTTTTTGTAAATAAACTTTCTATTTCTAGCAGGCATCTAAAGACATGTTCATACAAATTCTGGCTGTAACATATGCAAGACATTTACTAATTAACAGTACAGTATTATTATTACAGCTTTAAAGGTTATATATTAATAGTGTTGAGTATAATGAAACATCACTTTCTGGGCCCTCCTCAGTGATTCCCCACAGCTTATTCACTAGTACTGTATCCCAGAAGCCTCAAGACACACACACACACACACACACACACACACACACACACACACACACACACACACACACACACACACACACACACACACACACACCAGAGTATCAATTGCAGATTATGCCAAGTCCTCACAAGAATACACTTGTGAAGCAAACAGTAGAGACTAGGAATGACAAGTAAAAGGCCAACACAAGACCTTTGTGTTGGACAATCTTTGGACATGAGTCCAAAGATTGCTTGACACTTGTATTTGTAAACAAGTAGGGACTTGCTAAGAAGAGGTGTCCCAGGAAGGTCAGACGGGTCTGATATCAGCAACAGGACTGACTTATTCCCGGCTCGGAAGCGTGACCCCTGGGACGCCACCTGGTGGCAACTCTTTGTTGGGGCGGGAGGAGCTTAAGCTATGCTCTAAGTGAAAAATTTCTATCTAACTGAATCATTTGAGGAGTTTGTCGGCTGTTTTGATGAATTGCTTATGCGAACCATGCAGTTTTCTGTACTGCCTGTCTTTGCCTACTATCTGGATAATTTCTCAGAGGCACAGCTCTGTGCCTGTGTGAGGAGGCCAGGTTCTAACTCTGGTCCCCCAATAGGTCAAGAGGACTCCTATGACTGATACAACTCAGTATTGTAGTCAAACGCTATCTTGGTGATCTAGCTTCAGGGAGCCATTGAAGGGCTCCTATAAAAACCAGGTGCTAAGGACCAACTAAGGTACCAAGGAGCCCCCAAAACACCCACCAGAAGGACTAACTGAACAAAGGAAGGAAGGAAGGAAGGAAGGAAGGAAGGAAGGAAGGAAGGAAGGAAGGAAGGAAGGAAGGAAGGAAGGAAGGAAGGAAGGAATTATCAGGAGAAAGCACCAAGCCATTTAGAACAAAGCCAAAGAAAACAGAGGACCGAGATGAAACTGAACAAACTTGGAAACAAAGAACCAAGGCCCCATCAAGACCAATGAAGAGACCAAAAGCCAATGTGATACCCACCATAGTACTCTTTACTGATACTGAAGTTTATTAGCCAATTTAATAAATAAAATTAAACTGTTTGTAGTGCTCTCAAACTCTCTGCATATCATGGCACTGTCCTTATTGACAATGAGATTACAATATCATGATATACTGTATTTATGGTGTCAACCACACTCTAAGTACGTTTTGTAGACCTTCTAGTCGAAATACTTTTGCCCATCATGGTACAGTACAGTGGGTAGTGCACGTGTCTGGGGGAGTCCAGAGATGAGAGTTCAATCCCATTCACGCCAATAATATATTTTCCAATATCCCAGTTTGCTTACCATATTATTGCATGATGTACTACAGCTAATTTGAAACACAGTATGCAAGTTCTTTGAATATAAGAAAATAATGTCATTACTGTAATACCTAATAGGAAAATTTTTATTAAACATTTATTATAATGTACAATACAATGTGTATAAAACTGTTTACTATCCTTGAATAGTATTTTTATGTGCATTTACAAACATGATAAATGTAATTAAATACCTGTTTCTGGGGGTCCTTGGAGGCTCATTGGTGCTAGCTACCTGGCAAGCTCCACCCAATTCAATCCACACCAGGCTCTTTCTTGCAAGTCATTGTAAGCCTGCCAGGATCCAGAGACCAACACCTGACTCCCACCTAAAGATGGACAAGGAGCAGGAGAATACTAGATCACCCTAGCCACAAAAAGACCAACAGGAAGATGGGTGAGTCAAAGCATGAAAAGGCACAGAAAAAGCGAACCCCACAATCTTATAGCAGTTCTCTTGTTAGTTCCACCTGTGCACACCACCAGAGGACTCTGCACACTCATTAATCCCTTCGCTTTTGATATCAGTCGTTTAGCCAGGAAGATGAAAAACTGAAATCCCTGAATAAGGAAGGGAGAATCCCAAGAAACCACTAAGGACCCACCAGAAAGAGGTATTTCATTACATTCAATGCTAGTTTTCAGGGAGGGCTCCAATGGTAACTACAGAATAACACCAAAGGAGTCTTCATCAAGGGGGCAGAAGTCACAAAGTAACCCCCGTGAAAGGGAGAGTTAGCGTCGAGTTAACTGTCCCAAAGTCACACAACCCCAGTATGGACCAAGAATGTTTACCAAGTTTACTTAGTAAACATTAGTTTACTTTACATTCTGTTGAACTGCCAAATTGCTTGAGCCAAAATATCTGCACAAGACATATCTGAAAAACATAGACCCACAAACTTGTGATCATCATGGGGCTCAGGAACATCGGATATACAACAGAGCATCCCATGTGGACCACTAGTGTTAAGAAAGGCAAATGGCTACAACTAGACAACAAATGATGCACCCAAGGCAAACCAGCAAAGCATCAATCATCAAAAAACCACCTCTGGAACCCAGCCACCTCATCTGTAGCCAGAAAGTAAGGAGAAGGCTGTAAGCAAAGAAAACGACCCCATGACCAAAACAACAACCCCCCCCCCCAACACTCCCAGAGAAGAACAAAGCTCCCTAACCCATCAACCAGAAGTAAGAGCCAATGAAATATCATTGAAAATAAACCCATCGAGAAATTATTAGGGCTGCAGTGGGAAAGAGTAGCATATCCACATCACAGGCGATCTCATCAGGCAAAATGAGGAGGAAAATGTGTAATCCTTTGGTGGCACACAGGACAATTTAACAAGGAAAACCATTTCATGACTAGATGGTTCATTCATTTTGAGATTCGTTGTCATTTTTCTATGCTTTGTTTACCTTGCTAATTGTACATTTTGGCTCGCTCACCTTTCTGGTGGCCTTTTCTTGGTTAGGGTGATTTAGTATCCCATGCTTCATATAACTCTTTGGCCAGGTTTTGGCTTCTAGTTCCCAGTACAGTAACTCCCAAGGGCCTGGTGTGGATTGAAGTGGGTGGAGCTATCCAAGTAGCTAGCACTAAGGATCCACCATTGGAACCTTCCCAGAAAAGAATTATTATACCATATCTTAAGATTTTATGACAATGACTATACTTTATAAAGAAAACGCTATACCTGAAAGAGCATTCTTTTTCTGTTCATGTGCCAATGTGATAGTTGCAATCCCAGATCCATTATCCTTTACCAGAGAAACTTGTCCTTCCCCAAGGGATGCAAGTTTTTCTCGTGCTTTGATTATTAGTGAGCTACAATTCCTCCAGTGAATCAGAGAGTTAACTTCATGTCGATAAAGAATATTGCAACTTTTCTTCAAGAACATTCCTGTACTGTAGAATAAATATATGTTAGAAATATTGCCAGTACAGTATATATTTTAAAATGTAATATCTATCTCAACATTAAACATTATCTGTAATTATGTCCAAATATTATCCTAATTTATACCTTCAAAAGCTTAATGTTTTCCTCCAAATCTAAACTTGTTAAGAGTAATTCCCTGGTTACCAGGCACTTTAGAAAGTTAATATATGATGGACTACAGTATATAGTACAGTAGTTTTATTAAATTTATTGGAATACTTATGATATAAATCAATAGGAAATATAGTTAAAAAAAAACACTAGAATGGATACTGTAAAAGCAACATCTACATTAGTTATTATAATAAAAATAGTAGCATTCAAAATTCCCATGTATGCCAAATGGTCAACCACCATAGTGCAAATATCCAAATGGCAAGCCAAACTATCCATGTACAAAGATTTTGCCACTATACTATATATAGTATATACAGTAGTATGTTATGGCTTGCATTATATGATACTTATCCTTATACAATACAATACAACACAATTTTTATTTAGGTAAGGTACATACATACAATAAATATTTACAAGGATTGTTTTATACTATTAGAAGATTGGATTGTTTATAATACTATTAGACAAAACTACAAGAATAACATAGCCTATCTGGTTCTTAGATGTTAGGCCCCACGGTTGTCTGAACACCAGCATTTCCAGGGGTCCAGTCACTGGCACCATGTACTATAATAATGTTCAGTGACAAGTTTACTGGGATCCACTTAACAATAAAAATCTCATATTACTGGACACACTAGCAGGGTGTTTGACCAACACCCTGCTCACATGTCCTCTTGCTTAATACAATACATATTTAATGGAATGGACCAATCTGTCAAAACTGCTGGGTTTTAAACAAATTAAAGCACCATAATACAGTACTGTGCAGTCATTTTATGAGCACTGACCTCGACAGGCTAGGCAAGTTGCTTAGGTTCAAACCTTTCCCCATTAGGCATAGCATCTACATTTTTGAGTTTCAAATTATCAGAATGGGCTAGTACTGGTACTGTTTAGTTGTATTTTAATTTTGCGTAGTGGTTTAAAATTAGCCGATTGTGATGCTGCTATCTGAATGCATTGTTTATTGCCAATAAACAATCTCCTGCCCGAAACGCTTTGCGTAATAGTGGCTTTAGGCATTGTATGTACTAGCTCTATCTATTAATCCAACAAACTTTGTAAAATCTCTTGTATGTATGTACCTTACCTAAATAAACATTTATTTATTTATTTATTTATTAATAATGACTGTGTATGCAAACCGTCATCCAAAAATGATAGTACTTATAACAATTATTGGTCAAATGTAAAAATGAGACAAAAAAAAAAAAAAGAGCTAAAGTTTTATATTGCTGGTATTTATTTTGTGGATGGCTTAACAGAAGGCACCAACTAAACCTAAATGTTCATATTCCTTGTAAGCACATTTAATGGGATGGTACTAAATTTAACCTAACATATAATTTATGATTATATATACACACACATAATATAATGTGTGTGTAAATCATGAAAATTAACACGTGATGAAAAATGTGACATTGTCACACCACGGAGGAAGAATTGAAACAGCTTGTTTCTTACCTGTCATAGACCTATGTATATAATATATATAATATTCAAATTTTTAATAAAAAGAAACGTGTACAAAGAACACAGGAGTAATGTACAATTGTGGGGAAAGGAGTTACACATACTAATGAAGCCACTGTTATGAAAAGCATTTTGGGCAAAACTTAAAACATTCTAGAAGAAAAAAAAATGATTTAATGGCATGACTGGGTAAACACTTCATACTGAAAGAGAACAAAGAAAGAAAGTTCAAGAAAATAAATGAATACAATAAATAATTTGGCCCACCAAAGCTAAGTTTTATTTCAAAATCCAGCTTGATAAAATCATAACAAATGAGGGGACCTTTGCCAGGTTGCCGCGTTCCCGTCCTTGTCAAAGCCACCAATGAGATAGTAGCCCTAGAGTAAGGTAAGGGTACAGATAGGTAAAGGTGGGTAAGGTATAGGTACGGGTGGGTAAGGCAAGGGTAAGAGTACAGGTGGGTAAGGGTACAGGTGGGTAGGGTAAGGGTACAGGTGGGTAGGGTAAGGGTACAGGTGGGTAGGGTAAGGGTACAGGGGGGTAAGGTAAGGGTACGGGTGGGTAAGGTAAGGGTACGGGTGGGTAAGGTAAGGGTACGGGTGGATACAGGTACAAATGGGGGTAAGGTACAGGTTATCTTGAGGCGATTTCAGGACTTAGCGTAGGTTCACCTAGCATTACTGCTAGGTGAACAGGGACACCAGGATAAAAGAAACTGCCCATTTGTTTCCGCCTCCACCAGGGGATCAAACCCGGAACCTTAAGACTACGAATCCGAAGTACTGTCCACTCAGCTGTCAGGTCCCACCTTTAAGGTGGGTAAGGTAAGGGTACGGGGTAGGTAAGGTAAGGTTAAGTAAGGTAAATTTGAGTAGAGGATGTCAATATAGTTGTAACTATAGTTATCAAACTAATAATGTAACTAATGTAGTTATCATTTTTAAAAATTTTGCAAGTATTTATCTACTTATAAGTTTCTTAGATTAAGGACCTGCCAAAGCGCTGCGCGTACTAGTGACTTTACAAGAATGTAATTACTATGCTATGTATCCTCACAATCCCAATGTACCTTCTTGTATATATGTAAATAAATAAATAAATAAATAAATAAATAACTCTTAACCTATACAGTACTCGGTAAGCCCCTAATATAGAATAGGGTTGAAGCACACTGCTCTGTTCCTAAGCTTGTTAATTAATAACAAAAAAAAATGGTTCTACTGTATTAGAAAATTAGTGTCACACTATTCTTGGTAAATAAAATTGTTACAAAGCCAATAATTGTCTTTTTTTTCACATTAAAGAAGAAATTATGTTAACAAAATAACTTTCCGTTTTACATTCATTACCAGCTTCATAACAACATTACGGCTTTATTTCCGTAATTCAAAGTTGCTTTGGGTGAATAAAAATTATTTTACGGACCCGACTACAGTATTGGTAGTACAAATTACCAGTGACTTGTCACACTAATTTACAACTAAAGTTCAGACAACACACACAAGACTAGCCAGAAGCTTGCAGAACAATGTGCTGTGATCTTGGAGCTTCCTCACAAGCAGCGGCGGTGGACTTGGTGAGTAGTAAAGGCTAAAAAGCTGTCTTATCCCGGCGACCCTTCAGCTGGTGTAGCGGCCGGCGGCGGTACTGACGGTCCTCGCTCACCCCTTCACGCAAATACTTACGAACGTGTACATCTTTCCTCAATCTTTGAGGGCTTCTGTTACATTTATTAAACAATTTAATAGCATGAAAACTTCGCAATTAACTGTTGTTATTGTTATAAACAGGCTCCTGATGTTATGGAGCTCGTTAACTTTAATAATTGTAAACAAAGCCGCCAAAGATTGAGAAAAGATGTACAGGTTCGTAAGTGCTTGCGTAACTGCTTCGTGAATCAGGTCCCAGGACCTAGATTCAGGAAGCTCTGTGTATTTCTTCGTAAGTGGGTTTGCTACGAAGGTTCCTAAGTGCGCCCTAAGAAGATGCTTAGGTGCGATTCAATAAGGTATACTTAGGAAGAAAATTGTTGGTTCACCTGCGTGCCGATAGAGGTCACTACTGTGTTTCGTTTGGCCAATCAGAGAGCAGCAACATTCTTCATATTAAAGATTTAGCGCTGGCTTATCGGAGCTCTACTGCCTCCTATTTACGTCGAATTTTCTTATAAAATTAGTATATTTCGAAGTAAAACAATGTTTTTTCAACTTCTGCAGCCAGCACCGACATTGTAGTAAACAAATATGTTACATTTGTTGTTTACCTACGTAATTCTAAGAGATACTGTGTAGCTGTCCTTGTTGCTCGGAAGATGCGCTGACAATTATTGTATATATTTACTGAATTTACCCAATGGCCACTAACTATCTAGTGACCTCGAAGAGGACAGAAAGCCGGCGGCTTGTTAAAGGGCCCGCCAATTGTCTTAATGATATTTTTTAGCTGGAATTTGGCATTTACGGCTTCAGCGGGTAGGCGGTTCCATGGGTTTATAGTCCTCTTGGTGGAAAAAAAACATCTGTTTTCAGTCCTACTTGAGAGAACATACTCTCCAATACTATATCTGTGATTGTCCTGTTATCAGTGACTTCATACCAAATGGTATGAGGTATTTTGAGCTCTGTAATTACTTCATACACTCAGGAATATTGGAAGATATTCTTGTGCTGCACCCAGATTTTGCCAGTGGAGGCTAATAGATCAGAATTAAGTATTTTGTTCTCTCCTAATTTCATGTATGACTGGCCATCCTGTGAGGTGAGGATGTTGGGTGAGCTTGTAGCTGGTTTTTTATCTACACTGTGTGGTCCTTTATACAGAATAGGGAAGCAGCACATTGCTGTGTATACCTAAACATGTTTAAAAATACATTGTTTGAGAGGAGTTTTGTAGAAACTGGTAAGAGTAATTATAATATAATGTTTCCATGATTCAGTGCTTACCTCTTGTGAAAATTGCTTAGAGTTGTTTAGTCAGAGTTGATTTGTTTTTTGTATTGAGGCTGGTATTTTCTAAATTGATTCCATGTACAGTATGTCTAACCATCCTGTGAGATGGGAGTATTAGATAAATTTATAGCTAGTTTTTTATCTACACTGTAATATTCCATATAGACTAGGGTAGCAGCACATTGCTGTGTATACCTAATCTTAATAAAAAAAATCAGTAATAAAGATTTTTTATATTATAGTTTGTATTACAAATACAGTACTGTATTATCCTTATTAAATCATGTTGACCATGGATCATTAAGATCTCATGTTGATATGTAATACAAGTCATATTTCTTTTGAACTGCTAATCATTCATTAAATTGTGCATTGTCTCAATTTTTCACTTCCTTGGATATACTGTACAGTACAAAAAGATAGGATAAAAATAAACCAGTAATATTTCTTTCATTATATTTTTCATTTAAATAACTGCATCAATATTTTTACAGCTGACAGGATTTGTTTTCCCATACAGGTGCATTATTTGTTAAAAAAAAATTTGGTTTATTGTTACACACAATGGTGCTACATAGCCTTCCCAGCTTGGTGCCTTCTTTTAATACTCGCCGATTAAAAAATAAATAATAAATACATTTTATTCAGGAAAAGTACATACAGTTGATTTACAAACATAATGATGGATTTATAGGCAGAGCTAGTACATACAATACCTAAAGCCACTAATACTCATAGCATTTCGGGCAAGGTGTGGGGGGAAAAAAAACACAGACTAAAACTTAATAGTAATCGGGATTAGGTATAAATTGTGTTGAAAGAAGGAATAAAAAATACAAAAAGGGGGTTAACATAGCATAAATCAGCAATTGCACATGTTGGTGAACAGCGTTGTTTAAAAAATAGCAAGACATGGGTTGACATTTAGGAGGCAAGTTAGGTTACATGGAGTTAATTTGGCAGTACTTGGTTTAACTCTTAAACTGGTTGAGAGAGGTACAGCCTTTGACATGATTCGGGAGGTCATTCCACATTCTGGGTCCCTTGATTTGTAGAGCACTTCTAGTTTGGTTACACACAGCCAAATTGAGTAATAGGAAGAGGTCTTGGACACAAATTTGTTCCATGCTAAATGCCTGGGGGGCGACCAGACGGAGGCGGCCCATAACCCCCCGAAAATTTTCTGGCCAGACGGAAAATGCAGCACATGTAAGGTGCTGCATTTACCATATCAAAAATCATTTGCCAGTCTTCCGACTATTTGAGAAGTTCATGTTCATCTCTGTAAAGTCTGGATATAATTTTCGCTTCTTACTTTATCAGAGATCTTTATCAGATTTATCAGATTTCTGGAGATCTTAGTGTCTTGTGCAAATTTGATGGTGTGGATTGCAATATTCCCATATATGTCATTGATGTTTATGACAAAAATGGATTGGCCCCAAGATGGAAGCTTGCGGTACTCCACTCATCAAATTTCTCCAGTCAGATTCATTTCCATTTTGAACGACCATTTAACCTTTGCTTTGTCCATTCTAGTATTCTACCATTTCACAGGATGCAACTCACAACAGTTAACTAACTCCCAAGTACCTGTTTACTGTTAGGTATACAGAAGCATTAGATGAAAGGAAACATGCCGAGTCATTTCTACCCTGCACGAGATTCGAACCCAGGACTCCCGACTGAGTCGAGAAAGAACCCAACTGTACTACAGAGATCCTTTGATTACTGTTGCCCTTTTCTGATGTTGGCACAAGATCCTGAGTAATCTCATACAAGATCCCATACATGCAAGTTTCACTAAAATTGCAATTGCTTGTTGTATTAAAAGCTCCTTTGATGTACTTGTCTGTCATTAGCTAAATAATTATCTATACAGTTGTCAGTGCTATATATCCATTAACAAATCTATTAAGGGTATTGACTAATAATAATTGATCGTATATTAAAAAAAACATACAAAACATAGTACAGTTGTGGACTTTTACTTTACTTTAACTTTAATTACGTGCAATGGCAAGTTACCACGTCAAAGTGGTGACGTGCAATGTCACTACTTTGATGATGACCAAGTCATCTCTCCCCCTTTATTACTTTTGTAAATATAAGTGACACAAGGGTTTTGTAAATATAAGTGACACAAGAGAATGTGTGGAGTGAGTTTGTTTAGCATGTTGAGGGATTTAAACAAGGGGGCTGAGTGTTGTCTGAAAGCAGAGTTTGTTATTATTCCGACAGCAGATTTTTGCTGAGTGATGATGGATTTGAGGTGGTTTGCAGTGGTTGAACCCCATGCACAGATACCATAATTAAGATAGATATAGATTAGTGCATAATATAGTGAGATGAGAGCAGAGTTAGGTATATAATATCTGATTTTGTAGAGTATACCAACTGTTTTAGAGACTTTCTTAGTTATGTGTTGTACTGTATGTGGGTGCTGAAGTTGAGTCTCTTGTCTAGGAATAGGCCAAGAAACTGACCCTTCTCTTATGTAATCCTTATTGACAGGCTTCACCTGATCCAAATTACTTTGGTCGTGAGAATCACTCCAATGCAAGAAATGGGTCCTCACCAAAATTTGTATGGCTGAAGGTTTGAAGGCGTTGTTGTCGCCTGTTGGCGGCACCGACGGTACTGACCAGCTGAGCCTTCAACGACCGCCGTTTGAACGCCATTTTGAAATTCCAGGCGTACTACCCGAAAAGTGCGTAAACTAGTATTTGCGTGCATTATAGGCCATTCCAAGAAACCTTATTGCTATGAATATCTTGTTATCTAACAAACGAATTATTTATGTTAATATTTTTAGCACATATGTTAAATTAGGCCATTTTTCATTTAGAGGGGGTATATATATATAGCTATTTACATTTTAAGTTTGAAAAATTACCGTACAAAATTGAATGCAAAGATAAGATTTATTTATACAACCCTATTTGGAAATTAACTCCTTTTACAATGAAATAAGACGCAAATAAGAACCTCAATTGTGTAGTTGAAATTGAAATTGAAATAAGTTTATTGAGGTAAAATACACACAAAGGGATGAGGTAGCTCAAGCTATTCTCACCCCATTCAGTACAACGTGTTAATATATACATAGACACACAACACAAATAAACATATTGCCAAACATTCTGAGAGGTAAACATATACATTTCCTCCTTCACAAGGAGTATGTTATCAGACGTACACACAAAAACTTTTATGACCCAATTGTGTAGTGAATTTATGCATTTTGTTTTGATTAAAAGCTTAGGTAGTACAATGTACTACTTCTACTACTAATACCATATTATATATGAGGGGCTACTAAATAAAATTAAAGCACAAGCATGACACCTAATATCATTAGCTGACAGGTGAAATAATATGAAAGTCGGAAATTATTTGATTCTCTCTTAGAATTTCTACTAATCCTTTTTTTCGTCGAGACCAATATATGTCAGTGACCCCTCAGATAAATTTCATTTGCAGAAATCAAATTATTCAGACCGTTTCAAAGAAAACGAGTTAGATATACTTTTATATTTTACCTGAATTTACCCGAGTCTGCAGTTTAATGCTGATAAATGTAAAGTTCTGAGGCTAGGTAATGATGATAGAGTTACAAGATACGAGCTTGATGGTGTTGAGATTGCGAAGTCGGATTGCGAAAGGGATCTGGGAGATATGATTAGTAAGAATTTAAAACAAAATGATCAATGCCTGAATGTTCGTAATAAGGCAAATAGGACACTGGGATTTATTAATCGAAGCGTTAGTAACAAGACACCTGGTGTTCTTCAGTTATATCTTGCTCTGGTTAGGTCCCATTTAGATTATGCAGTTCAGTTTTGGTCGCCGTATTATAGAATGGATATAAATTCACTTGAACGTGTCCAGCGTAGGATGACTAAGTTAATTCCCCAAATTAGAAATTTTTCATATGAAGAAAGATTAACAAAGCTTAAGTTGCATTCACTGGAAAGGCGAAGAGTTAGGGGTGACATGATAGAGGTTTACAAGTGGATGAATGGACATAACAAAGGGGATAACAGCCATTACATGCCCTTTCCACTACCACCCACAAGATGGGTATGGGGTGCAAAATAAATGAACTAAACTAACTAACTAAAAAAGTATCAACACAAGACAGAACACGAAACAATGGGTATAAATTGGATAAGTTTAGATTTAGGAAAGACTTGGGTAAATACTGGTTCGGTAACAGGGTTGTTGATTTGTGGAACCAATTACCGCGTAACGTGGTGGAGGTGGGGTCCCTCGATTGTTTCAAGCATGGGTTCGACATGTATATGAGTGGGATTGGAAACTCTTGTATTTCCCTTGAAACCAGCAGTGTTAGGAAAGCCGTTTGTCATTTACTGTCTAAGAAAGTGTTAATACAGGATTGGCCACAAGTGAACCATGTGATCGGTCAATTAAGGCATCCCGATGTTTCTCTAATGTGATATTAGCTTTTCTAACATCAATCATAGAATAATGTAAGCAACCTATATATTAGTAAGTAAGTTCTGTAAATAAACATTAGGTTTTATGACGGTGTTTGTGTAAAACCTTATTATATAATGCCACCCAACTAAAGTGCCCTCGGCACATACAGCCCCAAGCCCAAACGCCTTCAAACCTTCAGCCATACAAATTTTGGTGAGGACCCATTTCTTGCATTGGAGTGATTCTCACGACCAAAGTAATTTGGATCAGGTGAAGACTGTCAATAAGGATTACATAAGAGAAGGGTCAGTTTCTTGGCCTATTCCTAGACAAGAGACTCAACTTCAGCACCCACATACAGTACAACACATAACTAAGAAAGTCTCTAAAACAGTTGGTATACTCTACAAAATCAGATATTATATACCTAACTCTGCTCTCATCTCACTATATTATGCACTAATCTATATCTATCTTAATTATGGTATCTGTGCATGGGGTTCAACCACTGCAAACCACCTCAAATCCATCATCACTCAGCAAAAATCTGCTGTCAGAATAATAACAAACTCTGCTTTCAGACAACACTCAGCCCCCTTGTTTAAATCCCTCAACATGCTAAACAAACTCACTCCACACATTCTCTTGTGTCACTTATATTTACAAAACCCTTGTGTCACTTATATTTACAAAAGTAATAAAGGGGGAGAGATGACTTGGTCATCATCAAAGTAGTGACATTGCACGTCACCACTTTGACGTGGTAACTTGCCATTGCACGTAATTAAAGTTAAAGTAAAGTAAAAGTCCACAACTGTACTATGTTTTGTATGTTTTTTTTAATATACGATCAATTATTATTAGTCAATACCCTTAATAGATTTGTTAATGGATATATAGCACTGACAACTGTATAGATAATTATTTAGCTAATGACAGACAAGTACATCAAAGGAGCTTTTAATACAACAAGCAATTGCAATTTTAGTGAAACTTGCATGTATGGGATCTTGTATGAGATTACTCAGGATCTTGTGCCAACATCAGAAAAGGGCAACAGTAATCAAAGGATCTCTGTAGTACAGTTGGGTTCTTTCTCGACTCAGTCGGGAGTCCTGGGTTCGAATCTCGTGCAGGGTAGAAATGACTCGGCATGTTTCCTTTCATCTAATGCTTCTGTATACCTAACAGTAAACAGGTACTTGGGAGTTAGTTAACTGTTGTGAGTTGCATCCTGTGAAATGGTAGAATACTAGAATGGACAAAGCAAAGGTTAAATGGTCGTTCAAAATGGAAATGAATCTGACTGGAGAAATTTGATGAGTGGAGTACCGCAAGCTTCCATCTTGGGGCCAATCCATTTTTGTCATAAACATCAATGACATATATGGGAATATTGCAATCCACACCATCAAATTTGCACAAGACACTAAGATCTCCAGAAATCTGATAAATCTGATAAAGATCTCTGATAAAGTAAGAAGCGAAAATTATATCCAGACTTTACAGAGATGAACATGAACTTCTCAAATAGTCGGAAGACTGGCAAATGATTTTTGATATGGAAAATGCAGCACCTTACATGTGCTGCATTTTCCGTCTGGCCAGAAAATTTTCGGGGGGTTATGGGCCGCCTCCGTCTGGTCGCCCCCCAGGCCAGACGGGGGCGGCCCCAGTGCTACAAATCGGCATCTATAGCGCCCCTTAACCCCCCCCCCCTGCAATTTTCATAAAGTCAAATCTGAAATAGAGATTGTGTTTACCGTAGATATATTTAGCAGTGTCAGTGGTTCGAAATATTACATTTTCCGAGAAAAAAAGTGGGGGAGGGGGAGGCGAAAAATGTTTGAATAGAGGGAAGGGGGAGAAAGGTGGAGAACGGAGATTAGAAAAGAGGGTGGAGAGTTAAGGAGAGGGGGATTTGAAAGTTGAGAGAGAGGAAAAACCTAGGTGCACCCAGGTACCCTATCTTTGCATAATATAAAATCATAATAACAACATGTAATCATATAATGATTAGTATATGATTATGGACTAATCACATGGACTTTGTTGAAACTTTTGGCAAGGTACCACATGAAAGACTAGGAAGGAAACTACAGGCACTTGCAATAAATGGGAGAATACTGGAATGGATAAAACAATGGTTAAAACAATGAAAACCCGAGTCGTGCTAAATTAGAATAAATCTGACTGGAGAAATGTGGTAAGTGGGGTACTTTTGTCATTATACATCAATGACAGAAAATATTACTCACCACATAATCAAATTTGCAGATGACACTAAGACTTATGGTAAAGTGGGAAGTGAAAATGAGATTGAGACTTTACAAAGAGATCTACATGAACTCCACAAATGGTCATAAGAACGGCAAATTCGTTTTAATATCGATAAATGCAAGACCTTGCATGTGTGGGGCATAACAATCCACGTCACAACTAGCAAATTAACAGAATTCATTATTCATCATCAACCTTGCAGCAGATTGTCGGATAAAAGGACCTTACCTTTAGGTTACCTTGAGGTGCTTCCGGGGCTTAGCGTCCCCGCGGCCCGGTCGTCGACCCGCCGGGGCTCCCATATCATAATTGCTGAAAGTCGCTAGCTGAAAGCCTAAAAGTCGCGAAATTATATAAAAAAAAAAAAGAGCCCAATATTTTATTTTTTTTACTGACTGATACGGGTTTCAAACTAATATATTTTAATACGTGGAGTACTAAATGAATTTTAGGGTTCAGTCCCACAGGCTGGGTATGGGGTGTATAAGTGAACTATTTTTTGTATTATTTATCTGAATTTATATATAGAAGAGTTCTTGCATTCTTGTAAAGCCACTAGCATGCATAGTGTTTCGGTCAGGCCCTTAATACTGTTTTTCCCTGGCATATGACCCGTCAAATCTTTTAACACCATTCACTGCTGGGTGAACAGATGCGTTCAGTTGAGGATTGGCGCCCAGTCAATCCTCCCCGGACAGGATGCGAACCCAGGCCAACTCGCTCGCAAAGTACGAGGCACATAATGGGATCATCCCTGATCCCATTATGTGCCTCAGTAACCTTTTCCACTACCGACCACACAATGGGTGTGGACGAGTGTATAATAAATGAACTAAGCTATTTTTTCCAAATCCAGTTTGACAAGATCATCAGGACAAATGAGGGACCTTTGATAAACTGCCGACTTCCTGTCCTCGTCGAGGCCACTAGAGATACAGTTGCTCTCAGGTAAATATGAAGCAGCTAAGAGTCGGCCAGACTTTGAGTCAGGGCAAACTATAACAATACTTGTACTCCGTACTAGTACGGAGTACAAACTAAAAGTCTACTGTAGACTAAATTAGACTAAAAGTCTAATGTATAACATCGTGACTTTTTGAGCAACCTATATACGCTTTTGTCATTACAGGCAGCGAGGAAGACGTAGTCGTTGATGTTGTTGTTGTTGTTGTTATAGATTCAGCTACTCGGAACAAGTCCCAAGTAGCACGGGCTATGGTGAGCCCATAACTTACCTGGCACAGGAGCGGGGCAAGTAGCACGAGCTATGATGAGCCCGTAGGGATTGAGTCGTTAATGGTCATACTTGTTGATATACGAGACTAGTCACAAAAGTGGAAGTAGAGGAGACATAACCATCAGGATGTTCAGGGAACTACCCTGAGTCAAAACCAAAGTCGCAGGGTCAGTGGCTGCAGGCGTTGGACCAGAAGAGTTAAATTCTTACCAAACTTTGGGATGAGCGGGATGGTTGGTGTAGGGGCATAATTCCAATAAATCTCTGAAGGGTTATTTAGGTCGCTACAATAGCTTACTACCAGATAGTATACTTTAGTCCTGAATACAGTACAGGACTACAGTCACATTTCGATGTATATAGACAAGTGTGTGAACTTAACGCATCTTAGTGTATATACATTCCTGAGGAGCAGAACTTACGAGTTACGGGCTATTCATGCCCGTGGCACCTCTTGGGTGGCTTAATCTTCAATCAACTTCCGACAGGCGAGACTATGGGTGTCTTTGGAGGTAGTTATAACCAGGGTTGATCTTTGTGAGGAAACAAGGGATATTTTCAGCAACCAAATAATGTGTCGAGTGTGAGAACGGTTACGTCTTATTGGCTCCCAAAAGTATGATTAATTTATAGCATATAAGCTACTGGTTTACATGATATAACTGGTTGGTTGCTTGAACTGGCTGGTTCTAAGACACACAAGTCTGCGAAATAGTTTATTATTAAACAGCCAGAAGAATATATCATACTTGGACATAACTGTAAAAATGATTGGTGGTGATAATACAATTGTAGAGTTAGCCATTGCCAGATTTGTAGTAACTAACTAATGGCTTCCTGGAGTTAATACTTGACTTGGACAGGCAGTGACTCTCGTAGGACACTTTCAATTGGGAAGTGACTGACCTGCTGGGAGTATTGTGTTCTGTTGGAATTCTTATGACAGTCAAATCCTATCTTTTCATTATTTGCAGGCCACCACTCCTGTACATATATATAGTAAATGTAATACTACAACTTCAAGCAGATTCCAAGGTGCTTGTCTAGTAGGAGCCAGTTTGAAGAAGACATTTAATGTATTGTGGGGGTTTGGGGGGAATTTTTACACTGTGCTTCCATCGGAAGCTTTTGGGCTTGCCTAGAAAGTTTTGATTAAGTTTAGAGCTCTAAAAATGGCAAAATGCATATTTTTTATTGTTTGATGCCATGACATTCTTCAGATTTATGCAAACTGTACCAGGATATTAAATTTCAGTGTGAAAATTCAAGACATGCTTATATTTGTTTATTTTTTATATTGCTCCAATATATGTACAACTTAATTCCTCAAACCCGGCACCATAAAAAAGAAGTGATAGATCAATACGAATTTTTAATGCCTCATTTTATAATATTTACACCTACAGGCAATTTTTAAAAAAATTACAAAATATATCCTTAATAAAATATGTAGCCAACAAAATATATTAAAATAAAATGTATATATACATTTCATAACAATACTTCATGAAGACAAGTTACAAGTTATGAAGTCCATAATGAAAATTTTGATCTAAAGTTCCACTGTAGACTTTACGGGAAAAAGTAAGACACACACACACGGGAGTACCGTAATTACAGTTACACCCACAGTATGATGTTTAGTATTACAACACGAGTACAGTACTTTAATAATAAAGGGCTCGAGTGCCACTGTCAAGCACATGCAGCATTGTATATCAAGCAGGCAAGGCGAGCAACGCCAGACAGCCCACTCATCACTATATGAACAGTAGACAAGGTAATGTACAATACATACAATTAATTATATTAGAAGTATATAAAATAATCCTTACTAGAATATAAAGTCTATGTAGTCACTACATATATAAATACATTCATTCCTAGTGTCAAAATTGATGGTCGATTAATGCTAATTACTGCAGTTGATGTAAAGGGACAATTTGCGCGCTTCTCATTAGATCTTCGGAAACCCGCTTTCAAGGTTACTTATGTTAAAGATTATTATTGTAATGCACTCTGTATTTACATTTACACGGTTCGTGTAGTTGAATTTTCATTCACCAGTTGTCTTTAACAGTGCTAAATATAAATTACTTTTATTATGTTACATATTCAGGATATATACGTATTTCTGCATATTCATACAGAATGTGCATGAACCAACCTTCATTGTATACATTTTAAATATATTTATCATCTGACTTCCCCAGGTATATCCACATACGACTGCTAGAGAAGTCTATAAGATAAACCTGAGCATCACAGCCAGGAGGACTCCCAGACATATGACTGCCAGGATGACCCAAGCCACACACGCACCACCTCGGCAACACACCCGGTTCTTCTCCTCAGCCTCGCTCTCTAACTGTCCTACTGACGCTGCTACTTTTGCTACAACTCCAGGTGGAAGGGTCCCATTTTTATCTGCAGTTTTACGAACAGGTAAAGGTTCCGGATTCCCCTTTTCATCCACTACCAGTGGGAGCGGCCGAGCCATAGGTGGGAGGAGGTGTGGAGGAATGCCAGGGGGAGCCCCAGCAGCTGCAGGGCCAAGGATGGCCGAACCTGCGAGACTTCGTCGGTCAGCTGGCAAGGTCCTCCCTGGGAGTGTTCCGTACATTGCGCCAGGCGGTGACGCAAGACGCATATCATAGATGGAGTTAACACGACGAGAGGCCCCTGACGGAGGTGGCAGTGACAAGGCTCCGTGTGGCATCATGGGCGGGTACCCTGGAGGGGGTAATGGGCCATGCGGGCCATGCGGGCCAGGAAAGGACAGGGGTCCACTGCCATGTACAGGGCAGGGCTCGCCGTCCCAAGTGGCCAAGGCCAAGGCCGGCACTGAACGAGCAGACTTCAATGTGCCAGGGTAAGCCGGGTGATGTGGGGGACCAGGTGGGTAGCCTCCTGGGTAGTAGCCATATATCGGGTGTGGCATGGTACCAATCGCCATCCCAGGTCCTGGCGCTTGTTCACTATCATCTTCACTAGATGATGATGACGATGACGACGTAGTTCCTGAAGGTGTGTGTGGGCGGGAAGGAGGGCGACCGCTAGAGTACGAAGGGCGTGAGGGTGGATAGTGAGCAGGTGGCGGGCGGGTGGCATATTGTGAGCTGGAGCCGGACGGGTAGCCGCCAGCGTAGGGGACCAGGTGTGGCTGGCTAGAGTCCCGGGAGTCACGCTGTGTGCGCCACGACTTGTCTGTGTGGTGGCTCAGGCGGTCGCTGGTCGACGGTGGCCCGGCGCGCCCAATTGCTCCTGTCAATGAAAATAAACGAACTTCAGCAAATAATATTCACGTGGAATTACTATTATGGTTTTTGTAATAATTTAGACTAACAGTGACTAATAAATTCAAGTAAAATTTTACATTTTGGAAATATTTTTAATATATATTCTTGCTAGGTCTGGTATTTCTAAGGTCATTAATCCTCTTTGTCTCTCTTGTTTTCTGGACTGGACTGTTTTCTAAGAGAAGTTCCGGATCAGCCGGGCTGTGGTGGGTATGTGGGCCTGCGGGCCGCTCCAAGCAACATCCTGGTGGACCAAACTCTCACAAGTCGAGCATGGCCTCAGGCCGGGCTTGGGGAGTAGAAGAACTCCCAGAATCCCATCAAGCAGGTATCAAGCAGGTTGTTCATACGGTGTAATATATTGGTGATACCCAACTGATCTGAAGAATTTCGCGGCTGGGATAAACACACAACCAAAACGATGATATCTGCTTTTCTACCGACTGCAGCTTCCTGGAGGACGTCGTTTATATTTCCAGGATCTTGTATGTTCCGCTGAAGTATCTGTAATGGTCTGACTACGGCTTCCGTCGGTGCTGCCTGTCCCAGTGCAAGTCCTCTTCGGATTCAAACTCTATATCTTCCATTTAGCAAGTAGTTGTGTCTCCTGCAAACCGAACAGCACTCATAGTTTCAAGTTCGTGCATGACTAGACATGCACTGCTGAATGAGCAACTATACCTTCGGTGTTGCTTATATCTATACCAGTAAACTGGAAGTGTGTTGTGTCGAATTGTTGAGTGGAGTAAGTGCAAGGAATAGCAAGTTTCTAGTAGCGTGTGTTGTGTGTGGTTGTGGTTAACTGCAAGTAGTTTTGTGGTGGCGGTAGTAGTGAAGAACTACAAGTGTATGCGAGTGGTTGTGTAGATGTGCAAGTGTAGTGTGTGGGAACGACTATAAGGGTGTGGGGCGTATACCTGGTCCCAAGTTACTGCCCCGCTCGTGTGCCAGGTAAGTCCACTACGGGCTCGCCATAGCCCGTGCTACTTAGAACGTTTTGTTCCGAGTAGCTGAATCTAAAACAACAACAACCTACACACCTGGTCCGTATCTGTCCTGAAAGCCGCTCTGATGGTAGTTGAGGTCTCGCTGCTGCCAAGCCATAGGCGTACACGGGTCCCCCATGTCCATCGCCCGACTCGACATCGCCATCCTGTAAACACACAAACACACACACTTCAGCACCATCACCCACAACAAAAGGCACGGTAAATATATTTATATCCACGTATTAAACCACAAGGAATGGGGCTCTACTTGTACTCAAGGGTCATGACATCTACAAAAACGCAACAGAATATGCTGCTCGCCATCACAACGAGCCATATCATCAAACCTGCAGATGACTATTATTATTATTAACATCTCTATTGACAAAATTAATTACAATTTTGTCTAATCTGAGGATTTCAATTAAGTCCTATTAAAGTGAGGATAATGCTGGTATTCACTGTCACGCAGGACAGAGGGTCATACACAAGACAATAGGTCTAAACTGGCACATATATATATCATGATTACAATCAATGTTTTAATGCATGAATATGTGAAAACAACTTTCTATTGTCCTGCAGATGACGCTAAGATTTATGATAAAGCAGGAAGTGGAAATGATACCGAGGCCTTACGAAGAGATCTACATAATTCCGTAAATGGTAAGACTGAAGCTTTTTAATGTTGAAAAATGCAAGTCCTTGCATGTCGGGCATAACAATATGCATCATAACTACCAAATCAACAGCACTGCCTTGCAGTGGGTTGATAAAGAAAAGGACCTTGGAGTCAGAATCCACAAGTCATTGAAAGTTGCACAAGTGGGAGCGGCAGTAAACTGTATACATTTCTAGTACGTCCTGTGTGCGAATTACTTACAAAGTAGGGAGATGGATCTTTAACTTCCTAACGAACAGAACGCAGTGTAATAGTCAACATAATAAAATCCGGATTATCTACTGTGAAAAGCTCAGTCCCCCAAGGTACCGTACTTGCTCCCATGCTTTTTTTCATCCTCATGTCAGACATGGACAAGGATATAAGCTACAGTACTGTATCATCATTTGCAGACGACACTAGGATGTTCATGCTAGAAGACAATATAGAAGACACAGGAAGCCTCCAATCTGACGAAGTGGTCTTTCAATGGGACACACATAATGTGATGTTTAATAAAAATAAGTTCCATCTGCTGGGCTATGAGGAAAAACGAAAATATCAAAACCGAAACCATATATAAAACTGAATCAAATCTCACTATAGAATGAAAAAGTAATGTAAAGTATTTAGGAGTAATAATGTCGGAAGACCTTACCTTTAAAGAACACAATAAAGTAGCTGTCACGACTGCAAGAGAAATGACAGCTTGGACAATAAAGACCTTCCAAACAAGGGATGCAATACAATAATGATACATGTCAAGACACTAGTGCTCTCTAGGGTGGCATATTGTTGCACACTAACAGCCCCCTTCAGAGGCGGAGAAATTTCTAACCTACAGAACGTGCAAAGATCCTTTACCGCTAGAATCTAGTCTATAAAAAATCTAAAATGTTGGGACCGATTAAAAGTTCTAAATCTGTAATTTATAGAGCACAAGTGAGAGATACATAATAATCTACACTTGGAAATATTAGAGGGGCTGGTTCCAAATCTGCACACGGAAATATCAAATGAAACCAGTAGGCATAGAAGGATATGCAATATAGCCCAATTGAAAAGCAAAAGTGCAATAGATATGATGAGGAAGAACTGTCAACATCAAGAGCCCAAGACTCTTCCACACCCGCTATAATGACCAAACCACACACACAACTGTAGATGTGATAGAGCCCAGTAGGCTCAGGAATCTGTACACTAGTTGATTGACAGTTGAGAGGCAGGACCAAAGAGCCAGGGCTCAACCCTCACAAGCACAACTAGGCGAGTACAACTAGGTAAGTACAACTCTTCCGCTACATATGAAGGGGAATAACTGGCCGGCCTCTCACGGTGTTACAGAAAGAACTCGATAAACACCTCCAAAAAAATACTTGATTAACCAGGCTGTGATTCATACGCCAGGCTGCGAGCCTGAAGCTGCGTCCAAGAATCTGGTTGACTAGACTACCAACCAGGATATTTGGTCAGAGCCCGGGCCGTGGGGAAGTTGATCCACGGAATCATCACTAGGTAAGGTGTGAGAGACCTCACTATGGCGTCATAATTTGATTCTCGCCCTAGTTTTAGATTATACTGGAGTACGTATTAGCCGACTTCTGAGTTGTTTTCACTCACTGCATCCTTGTTTAACGGTCTGTTCTCTTGAGATAGTTAAGCAAGTCGCCCCAGCTGCGTCTGGGTACAACTAACACGATGAACAACAACAAGATCCCGTCTGGGATCCTCTCGGACGTAGGTTCGAACCCTCGTCACGGCCCTTGTGGATTTGTTCAACCCAGCAAGTTTTCTTCCTGTGGGAATGGGGGGGGGGCTGCATATGATACTATGGCCGGGCTCGTCTTCAGATCAAATCCATTACCATGAGAAACCTCACTCACTCTCAAACCACCTGGATTTAAGGGTGGATAACCCTCAAAGCTGGATAATGGATACCCCACCTAATTATCTAGATATTTCCAATGGTCTCAACGCATATTATGGTTCCGGTATTAGTGTACATGTAAACTGGCAAATGAACCTTTATTGTAAACACAGATTATTCTCAAATTATAACTTTATTGTAATATATATCGTTGGTTTAAAATATAAAAGTATGCTGAAAACGGTTTCTTTCAAGAATTTTGTTTTCTGTAAACGGAATTCGCAGGCATACTCAAATAGTTTTTGAATACCATATTTCACCTTATCGTCAATAATAAATCGTATTAGCATAACCAAACTTAATGAAACCCAAGCTAACCTCTCCAGACCTTAAACTAAAGTATCCTTAATCTACCATGAATAGAGTAGATAATAGCACTAATTACGTAGTCGTTACCAATCTATTCCCTTTAGTGGATCTCCTCACTAAGGACAGGTTTATAGCGATATGCTCACCTCTTATGGCCAGTACTAAAAAATGGAGCCAAAAATGACTAATATATATGAATATAGTTTGTGTCTGTTGGGGGGTTGGGGAGGGGGTTCTGAGGGCGAAGGTCAGGACAAGGAAGCACACAATTGGAGACGGGGGTTGAGGGGAGAAGGGGGTTGAGGGGGGAAGGGGGTTGAGGGGGGAAGGGGGTTGAGGGGAGAAGGGGGTTGAGGGGAGACAAGGGGGTTGAGGGGAGAAAAGGGGATTGAGGGGAGAAAAGGGGGGTTAAGGGGATAGGTAGCAAGGTGGCCTCCGTGGTTCAGGGGGGGGAGGGGGAGGGCGCCCAGTGGGAAGTCACAGAGTGAGGCGCTGGGATTCCTATCCACCATCATCATGGATAGCGGGACTTCAACTGCTTAAGAGTCCAACTAGATTATTTTTATATTACAAGTCTCAACTTTGTTACTGGTGGGAGAACGAGTGTTTTGGTACCGTTAACCTCCCGAAATTAATGATACGTGCAGGAAAAACAGGTCCCAAATATGAAGTGAAGTAGGAGCAAGGTGTTATTGTACCGGGCGGAGGCCGCCTAGCGTCAGGGTGAGAGACAACGCGCGGGCTCCCAAGGTCCAGCTGACTCCTTCCCGAGGGCCAGCCCCCCCCCTCCCCCACACACAGTGCTCCAGCCCACCTGTACAGAAATACTGCTCCAGCCCACCAGCACTCCCATATCCATACGCTGATCCAGCCCACCTGTGCCCCTCCCTCCATAATGCTCCATCCCACCACCCACACAGTGTGTACACATTTCCGGAGAAGGCGTGACGTTAGGTCACGTTCTCGTGCTCCTTGATGCACTAAGTATGTACCTGGTGATTAATCAACTGTTGTGGGTGCCAATCACCAGATGGATAATGCACTTGTCAGTGATGTGGTGGAAGCCGACTCCATACACAGTTTCAAATGCTGCCAGAGACGCTATATGCGTGTTAGTTGCTTTGCAGGAATGTAAATATACCAATCTTATGTAATCTCACAAACCTATTGTACCTTCTTGTAAATATAAATTAATATATTATAAATCCAGATATGATAGAGCCCAGTAGGCTCAGGGATTTGTACACCAGTTGACTGACAGCTGAGAGGTGGGACCAAGGAGCCGAAGTTCCTCCCCCGTAAGCACAATTAGGTGAGTACAGCAGCAGCACCACACTCCAGCAGTCACCCACATATATATATATATATATATATATATATATATATATATATATATATATATATATATATATATATATATATATATATATATATATATATATATATATATCTTCTCCAGCGAGTCGCATACATTGTTTTGTAAATAAGGAGTGTGATGGTGGGTAGAGGAACAGCCGACATCTGGCGCGGCTGTTAGAGTACCGGCCTGTTAATCCTGGCGTTCCAGATTTCATATCCAGGTAGAGTTATGTTTGTATATATGACTCTGGACTAGAGACGTTAGACGGACTACAAGATACCAACCGAAAACAATGGTCATAAATATTAAATATAACACAAAATGTCAATGTTTGGGCTGCAATGATGAAACTTTGTGCCCTTATTACAGGACTACTGCCCTCGTGTGATACTGTTGCAGCACTTCCCACATTAAAAGTTCCTGGTATATTAAAGCATGCGCAGGAATTTGTCAGCAGTTAGCCACCGTGGTGGCTAACGCCGCCGCCGCCGCCGCCTGGCTACCCAGACTACTGCCCGGTACTAGGCCAAGTGTCGGGAGAAAGTTGATAGTTACTCCCATTCCTTGTCGGACACCGTCCACAGGTTACCATCTTCCCTCCTCATCTCCATCTCTCCTCTCCTCCTCCTCTTCTTCTCTCCTCCTCCTCTCGCCGCCTCCTCCTCTCTCCTTCTCTCCTCTTCTCTCTCCTCTTCTCTCCTCTTCTCTCCTCTTCTCTCCTCTTCTCTCCTCTTCTCTCCTCTTCTCTCCTCTTCTCTCCTCTTCTCTCCTCTTCTCTCCTCCTCTCCTCTTCTCTCCTCCTCTCCTCTTCTCTCCTCCTCTCCTCTTCTCTCCTCCTCTCCTCTTCTCTCCTCTCCTCTCCTCTCCTCCTCCTCCTCCTCTTCTTCTTCTCCTCTCCTCCTCCTCCTCTTCTTCTCTCCTCCTCTCTCCTCTTCTCTCCTCTCTCCTACTATTACTCCTCTTCCATCATCCCCTAACTCTTCTTCCTCCTCCCTTCCTCCTTCTCTTCCTCCCTTTGTCTTACTCATTTAATCTTCCACCAACGTGTCCTCAGGGAGGAGGCACCCTGGAGGTAATCACTTCAAAACCCTGTAGATAATTAGTGTTATTATCTACTCCGTATCCATGGTAAGATTAGATTAGGTTTTATTAGGTTTGGTAATAGTACAGGTTTGGTACAGTGTATTATTATCAAATGTGTGAAATATAAAATTCAAAAATTATTTGAGTATCCCCTGGAATTAAATTTACAAACATTCTTCAAATGGTTTCAAAGAAAATTAATTAGGCATATACACACACACTATATTTTAAATCAACGATTTATAATACAATAAAGTTATAACTAGAGAATATTCTCTGTTTTAGAGCAAAGGTTCACTTGCCAGTTTACAAGTAGATTATTATGATAACAGCTATAGGTTTTCAAACCATCACAAATGTCTAGATGACTATCCAGGTGATATGAGAAGGGGGGGGGGCTTGTTCTAATCACTTAACTCTGAGAACTGGCTCCTCCTCCTCCTCTACCGATGAATGTGCTTCAACATCCGCTACGAGGAGGCAACACTCCCCTATTGCAATAGGGAGTTGCGTGAGCACAGTGTCCCTAAGTGCTATAAGTTTCCTGTCTACACAAAATACACGACGACCCACGGGACAATCCCGACGAACTCAAGTGTAGTACAGCGACTTCCTTCTTAATTCACAATCGCGAATCCCGGGTTCGATCCCCGGGCAGGATATAAATGTTTGGATACTTTTCCTTTCACCTCATGCCTCCAGTTCACCTAGTAGAAAAGAGGTAACCCATGAGTTACACACATACGGTAGACATTTCCCGTCACGCAGGGTGCAGTCGCACCTCCACAGATCTCCAGTACCATCTATTGATACTGGTAATGGTTCAAAAGGGCCTCTTACGGGCTATTCATGCCCGTGCCACCTTTTTGGTGGCTTAATCTTCATCATCAGTTACACAGCCATTATGGGGTTACATCCTGGGGAAGGTCAGTAGTTGGACATTAGGGTAAAGGGGACCCGAGTACAAGTGTGTACATGTTTTCTGTCCCCGACAACGGGAATTATTGAGCCCGGTGTCCGCTGGGAGACCAGGAGGCAGGTAGGAAGTGCGTGTAGGGGAATTCAGGCTTTTGGGTCAGCAGTCTTCCCGGCCTCGCTCACCTCCCCACCACCACCACCCACCTTCCCTGCCGGAGACGCCCCCTCCACCTACCCTGGAGGAGCTCCAGCCATCTACCCTGGAGACAACCTTCACTAAACATTCACAGACGAGTCATCTTACGGCTACCAGCCGGTGACAGTAGCCCCCCCCCCCCTACCAATTGTACAACAATTTCTGTTTCGAGGGCAGGTGCTCCCTTGGGACCTGCTCTCTTGGGACCTGTTCCCTACTGACCGTCCCAGGAACCCACAACACTTGCCAAACTCCCGGGTAACTATTATATTGCTAAGTGAACAGAGGCACCAGGTTAAAGAAAATGTGCCCAATCGTCCAGGAAAGACTACGATCTCACTACGTCTGCTCGTCTACTTCCCAGGTCAGTGATGAATAAAATCCAAGGGTCCACATAAGGACCGACATAACCACCTCGTTGTGGGGCAGCAAAAGCCTCACAGAAAATGGAGTTGTTACCGTCAGACAATTTATGTTCGTCGTGAAGTTCCATTCTATTTGTTTATGATGCAGTCGGAGTTGCCCAGTAGGCGGGTGTGGAAGGGTAAGACGCACACTGAGCTAGGAAGGGTGTCCTACACCAAGAGCCAAGAAGGAAACAAGAGAAAGAGTACTTACTGAATCTTCCCCCAGACCAAATATGCCAGGAGTCCAACATCCTCCCATCCTAGTAGCACCAGCTCGTCAACTCCACCAATACCACTCTCCCCTACATGTCCCCGTGGAACCTCTTCATTCCATACCGTTACCTGCCTCTGTTAGTCCCCAAAGCCTCACAATTGCTATTTCACTACACCTTCCATGCCAGACCACTGCCTCAAACATTCCCCAACCCCACCTCTCTCCCACTAAAACTGCTACTTAAGAACAAGAGGTCATAGGTTTAAACTAAGGAAACAAACCTGCCGAAAAAATTATTAGAAAGTTCACCTTTGCAAACAGAGTGGTAGACGGTTAGAACAAGTTAAGAGAGAAGGTGGTGGCCAAAACCGTCAGTAGTTTCAAAGTGTCATATGTCAAAGAGTACTGGGAAGACGGGACACCAAGAACGTAGCTCTCATCCTGTAAATACACAGGTGGACACATGTATGTTTTCTCGTTTACTATCCGATAAATCCATCATGAACATTGCTCTCTAACCTTCTGTTTGTCCTGTCCTCATCCCTCATGCTCTTGCCGTCTTGGGAAGCTCACGTTTGTAAGGACGACACACGATTTAAAGTAGTCTGGGGGCGGGAGGAGGCACACCATGTACTCCCAGGGGTGCACCTCACACCTGCTCGTCTGGACCACCACACACCTGCTCGTCTGGACCACCACACACCTGCTCGTCTGGACCACCACACACCTGCTAGTCTGGACGCACTGCACACCTGGTCGTGTGGACCACCACCACCCAAAGCCTCGTCAAGGCCATGTACTATACTCTACCTGCAAAAGAAACAACATAAGCTTGACACCTTTTCCAGATAATTTTGTTAATATTAATAAACACGCTCCTATTGTTTTGTTGCTAGTACAGAGTGCCTTCATGTCAAGGATAACATTATACAGTAACCTCGGATAGGTAAATATGGGCTCACATTAACTACATCCTTCAGACCGGCACGTGACGATACCAGTCATAATATCAGATGATTGATTTAATAAATGCATGCAGTATAACTAATACATTGTATAATATAAAAATAAATCAATGATAAACCCATGGAACTGCCTACCAGCCGAAGCCGTCAATGCCAGATAAAAATCCAGTTAAAATTCCTTAGGAAAAATGGGGTGGGGGGGGGGGGGCTTCAACAAGCCACCGGCTTACACACAGAAATCACCCTAACGTGATGCATCAAATGAACAAATCCTCGTCACGGCTCTTGTGGATTTGTTCAAGCCACCGGCTTCCTGTCCCTGTCGAAGCCACTAGAGATAGTGGCTCTCAGGTAAATACAACGAACTGCAGTGAACAGGGTGAAACAGAATGGCTGGATGTAGTGTACATCACAAGAGGCTACACCCTACAAGATACAAGTTTACCGGTGACATTCATCGGGAGAACAACACAACTCTCGGAGCCTCATAGACCGAGCTCTGATTCTGACTAGTTACTAACTTCCTCTAATAAGTGACAAGCATAGTCTTGTGAAGTAAAGTTTAAGAAATAATTATCAAATGCAGAGAGTTACTGTAAGTGGTGTTAAATAATATATATTTAAAAATTATCAAAGGGCATGACAATCTTAGTTCAGATAAATTATTTTTGACCAGCCAGCTGTAACACATAACAATGGTTTAAAATTAACGACAAACCAATTAAGTCTAAAGAAGTGAAAGGTTTCCTTTAATCGAGTGATAAAATGTGCGTGTATGCGCGGTAAAAGCTGACATATACATCTTCAAGTCTGCAAAGGCACAGACGGCTGTCAATCAAAGCACAGCAAAGTCAGTGCATCAAAAGGAAGGAGACTCGCCACAGCCGAGTGACAAACAGAAGGTATCTATCTCACAGCACTATAAGACCAGTGACGCCACCCCACAACGACGGCACACAATTGGAAGTTAGAAACAAATGAGGTAAGGAACTCATATTGGTGCGTGGCGAGGGCGGTAAACGAGTGGAACCAGCTTGAAACTGCGGTGGTGAAGTAACCATCATTCACAGCTTAATGAGCAAGTACGTCACTACTGAGGTGTCTCCAGATATTGAAAAAAAAAACTCCAGATAAAATGAACAAATCCACAAGGGTCGTGACGAGGGTTCGAACCTCCGTCCGAGAGGATCCCAGACGCTCCTTAATCGACTGAGTTACGACATGGTAAAAAGAATGGCAACCGGGAAATCAACTTGACCTACCACGGAACCTGCAGTCTCTCCGAGACACAAACCAGGTTTTTACACAATTCCCCCATATACCCGAGCTGTAAATAAGTTGTTCGTTCATTTGATGCATCACGCTATTGGGATTTCTGTGTGTAACTCCAGATACATTTGCTATAAGTTGGGGCTCTATTTATAATATAAACAATATGTACGGCCAGTTAAGCCATCCAAGAGCTTATTCAGTGAAAATGATAGAGTAAACAATGAGAATACACTGCTACACGAGGCTAGCCAAGTCATCAAACACTTAACACACAACTGAATGGTAACGTTTCCGTATGAACAACGTTTACGTGTCTGAGAAGGGTGAAGACCACCCGTGTGTGAACAGAAAGTTGGAATATCAACAAACTCTAAGTAAATTCATCTCAGTCGAACAATTAGGCGCCAAACCCAACGCTAGGCAAAATTTAGAAAATCTTTATTTAAATAGCGCAATCATGACATGGGAGCTGAATTAGGTACACCAAGAAGTGTATACAATTTAACGGTGTATATATACTAAGAGTTTACTTAAGTATTGGACTGCATTCAGGTCTGTTACATAGTGTTCCCGGTTTGGTTCCTTTTGATAATTACAGTTATGTTCAGATCTAAAGTTTACTTATCTGGTTGGTCGGTAAGCTCTTTTGTAGCCTTGAGAATCTTCCATATATTGATAGACTTTAATCCCAAGATCAAACCAAAATGGGCGCCGAAACGGTAAGAGTTTCCAGCAAGAGGAGAAGTGCAGGCGGCGTGCACGACCGTGATGATCACGCTGAGGGAGCAGGCCGTGGCGGCGGCGGCGTGCCTGTGGTCTGCGTCACGCTCCCTCCCCGCCACCTGCTGCTATATCTCTACCCACCCAAAACTATCACAGCTCCACACCAGAATTATATACACCCACTCCCTACCTCTCACGCTCTTCCCTATGTGGATAACTAGTGCAGACTCGCTCAAGACTCCGTAGATAAGTAACTCTCTTTAAAATCCGACTTAAAAAAAGCTTTTCCCAGAAGCGGAACATCGGGACCGGACTGGTAAATGTACACCTGGATATGGGAAAACTTGGTGCCGTGAAGGTTATACAAGCACGGGCTGCAAGTTAAGGTGAACCGTTTTGTATATAGGGCGATGCCATTGGGTTTTGATTATGAATTCTCATTCTCTTATTTATGAATACGATGCAATAAGTTTACATTTCCGTGTAAACATGTTGCTACAAGAGGTGGGCCAGTAATCTCACGTCCCAGCACCATCCAGCAGTGATCAACACATTCCAGCCAGCCCGTTCTCGCCAGCGTTCCCAATGTCAAGAACTGTCGTACAAAAAGTGCCTTAACCTAACCTACCAGAGGACTTACGAACAGAAAACGGGAAATTATGTAAATTTTGCGAGCCGCTACCACTTTCTAGTACAACAGTTTTTTATTTTAGGTAAAGTATACGTCAAAAATGCGACGTGCTATTATGAGAACGAGTTGATCCAGCAGTGACCAATGTGTGATGTTGACACCCTTATGTTTCATATTATTATTATTATTATTACGTACAATATAATTGAATAACGTTAAACTAGCGCTAGGAACGTAGATGCAAGGTTAAAGCTCCCATATTTACCCGGGGGGGGGGGGGGGGGGGAGAAACACCAATCAGAGTATCTCCAGTCTACCGTGGTGATCGCAACGGCTATAACAGCTCCCTTTTGATGAACTGTTATCGTATCCCAGCTGATGGAGTAACGGATGTAATTGTTTGCTGGGCAGCGTCGCATGACGGCCATGTGTGGGACTGGCGGCTGCAGCCATGTTTAGTGAGCTGTCGGTAGGTGCCGCCTGAGACGGGTAGAGGGCAACACAAGCAGCTGCACAGTCATCTACCCACAGAATTATATTAGACTTTATCAATAATCAAAACCGTGAACCATGATTAATGGTTTCCCTGTTGTAAAATAGTCAAACGTGGCTATTTTACTACAGGACTCTCACACAGGTAGCATCCATAACGCCATGTTTGGGGAAATGTGGTAATCACGGAGGGACTCGTTCAGGGTTGGTCCACCTGGACACTGACGCCGACAGTCGACGACCCAGACGGCTATTGGTCATTCCATAATCAGATGGTTAGACAATAGGCATCTGATATCAAAACTACTTAACCTAATCCAGTCCAATCTAGCAGCCTAGCCTAGCCTAGCCTAGCCTAGCCTAGCCCAGCCCAGCCCAGCCCACTATTAAGTAAATTTAATAGTATGATGTAAATGAGCAAAATATAACTGAATTATTAGATTATATATTATTGCTAACGTTTCAAAATATTAATCAAAGTACCCGGTTTGGCAATTTAAGAATTCTCGACGAAATAACTGGTGACGACTTATTACCTCAACTCGGAATCCTTTATTTGTAAACATTAAACTGCATCTGGCGATATCTCGTTCATGTTAAAAGCCGGCTACTTTATTTTTCAGCTATTTGATTCGCCTGAATTTATTTCCCGTCCTAGTTTTGTATCAACTGTAAATTTGCTAATGTTGGCAATCAGTCATTAGAATAGTTTATGTATACGGCAAACAGTTTGCCGCATACATGAACTAATACGGCAATAAATACACACATTGCCTAGTTTGTCAGGTAGATGCAACCCACTGTTGCAACTAACAAGCTAAGATATGCTAGGAGAGGCAAGTCAGTGTCTTACTACACCTGTGTGCAGTCTAAAGTAGCCTCGACGCTTCCTGCACCTTGCACTGTGGTCAGGTATCGTTGTCTAGATATTTTACTACAAGATCGAAAGTTGGTTTTGATCTTGCCCAACACACGAGATGAAAACAAAAGTTCCGACACCACCCATTAGTGACCATCAAGCTCACGCGATGGGTGACACTGCAGGGTGCCCCTGTCACGAAGAGTGAATGGTCACGAGGTCTTTCTCAGCCTCCAGAGCCTGTGACACAACAGGCTGGAGCCGGCTGGCATTGTCACAGTCTCCGCCGCTCGCCTCTGTCCACGTCTTTCTCCAACACGCACATTGTCTTGCGCTTTGTTAGGCTACGTGTACATTCTGACGCCTTCAGTGTGTGGTTTGGATCATTATTTGTTCCGCCAGAGCTGCTTGTCTGAGAATTAAATCGCCATTGAGCCCGCAGTTAACACGTTTGTTTGTAAATGTGTTTAAGATAGTTTCAGGTTAACATTTGTAATTGAAGTCCCCGTGGTGTGGTGGTTAAGACATCCTCCTGGCGTTTCGCAAGCGCTTTGTCCTTGGTAGGACAGACCGAAACGTCCTTACTTTCATTACGGGTGGGTGTGGGGGTATGAGTTCCTGTCGTTTGAAAGTTATCGAGTTTCTTCAATATCTTGCAAGATTTTGGTTTATTTATAACCAATTCTGGTTTACAATGTTAATTAACTCTGGTGATACACACACTTCACTGTGTACACTTTACAAAATTACTTCACATTTTATGAATACTGTTAACCTTCGGGAGTTCAATATAATTTACGTTATTGGTCTGGAGAGCAAGAAAAGGGGAAGAGACGAGATGATAGAGAGCGAAATGGCAGACACCAAGAGAGAGAGAGATGGCGAGATGCAAGTACCTTTCAGACAGTAAGCAGGTAACTGTCATATGGTAACCGTCTATAGTACTCTATACTAACTGATGACTGTCAAGCCACCCAAGAGGCGGGACACACACGAGTAGCCCGTGACCTACACTAACTTATGTTGACCAAACCACACACTAGAAAGTGAAGAGACGACGACGACGACGTTTCAGTCCGTCCTGGACCATTATCATGTCGATTGTGATAATCACAATCGACTTGATAATGGTCCAGGACGGACCGAAACGACGTCGTCTCTTCACTTTCTTAGAGTGTGGTTTGGTCAACATTTTTCAGCCACGTTATTGTGACTCCTTATCGGTTGGTTTTGTTGAAGATTTAGCTACACAGAACGAAATGTCCATGTAGCACGGGCTATGGTGAGCCCGTCCTCCTCGTTTGCATACACTAACTTATCAACGTATCGGCAGTAATTACCCGTCCCACACCACACCTCGCAAATACTCATGGCAAGTGACATCATTACTAGTTATTATTTATTATTATTATTAAATAAATTTAACATTTGAGAATAACCGAAAGTAAAATGCATACTTCAAGAATTCCATTAAGGCATGTTATAATGGAGTCGTGTTAAACTTATAAATGTTTTGGTGATACCAGAACAATACTCCAGTTTGCTCTGTTTATTCTGAACTATTTTTAAACTTTAAACACACACAGTTCACAATGAATCAGTCGTGAAATACAATGTGTAGGCCAGGCGCTCGGAACACTGATCTAGACACGCTGGCTTACACAACCAACGGCCAGAGTGTCAGGTAAACCCAGGCAAAAACCAATCACTGACAGTTGTTGTTATAGATTCAGCTACTCGGAACAAGTTGCACGTAGCACGGGCTATGGTGAGCCTGTAGTAGACTTACCTGGCACAGGAGCAGTGCCGTCTGGTGAACTGAATCACTGACATTTCCAGCATTAATTCATCGTAGTAAGGACGATGGTGAACAATAATCTAGTGATTGTGTTTCTTTGTTATGTTGGGCGCAATTTGGTAAGGGCGAGGATGATCATCCGGCAATATTGTCATGCCACAGCTCGGAACATATCTGCACAATACAGATTGGGAGGGCGCTCATTGGCGGGGAGTTTCGTCCTCCCCAACACCATATCACCATAGCTCGTGCTGCGATTTCCCCAGACAATAGCGTGAATAGCTGCCATATTCCGTGGTGAACACACCCTGTGCGTCAGGGCCGAGTGAGAGTGGGGAGGGAAGGTACGTCATGGTGCTTGCTCCAATACCACTAAACGAAGGTAAAAAACAGATCAATATTGAGGAAATCAATTGAATCCATGTGTGGGATTCGAACCAGTAACATGGGCACTCCCAAGCGAACGCCTTAACCAACCTGGTTAAGGTGTGCTCTTAGAAGTACTCATGTTGCCGGTTCGAATCCTGGACCAATTACCTGGAGCCGCTTGACTCCAATTGATTTTCTTATCGATATATCACGATTTCTTTGTGTAGATCAATATTAAAACCAGACTCGAAAGACTACCTTATTTTAGACTCGGGGAAAGACCTGGGTAAATACTGGTTTTGGAATAGGGTTGTAGATTTCTAGAATAAATTACCTGTTAACATAATAAATGAGGTACAGACGGATCTTTTCGACATTTGTCAAGTCCAACCGACGCCTCGCATTGCTCCCCCCTCTCACTCACTCGATGTTTTAGTGAACATCTCAGTGCTCAAGGAGAGTGAACATCCTCGTGGACTAGGGGAGTGACCATTCTAGTGAACGAGGAAAGTGAACATCCTGGTGCTCGGGTGGACGTGAGTACTCGGCCAGGGTGGAGTAACCGCAGTAAGTGTGTTAGTGCCAGAGAGAGCACCAGTCTGGCCCAGAGCACTGTGGCCGTAAAGACCAGCAATAAAGGGAACGCTTCTAACACAACGTCATCAGCTTCACCCAAAGAAAGAGAGTGAAAGAAAGAGAGTGACAGAGAGAGAGAGAGAGAGAGGGGGGGGGATCAGCTGGAGATAGTAATGGTGGGTGGTGGCAGTAGGGACCCCCAGGGGCCCCATGAGGGAGATACCCGCCGGCATTCTTCCCACAACCCCAGCCCCCAAACAACACTCCCCACCTGGGCCCCAGCCCCGGCCATCCCAGACAGCTGGGTCCTGAGGCAGTGGCCTCTATCACAACTCCGCTCACCGCTCTGTCACTGATGGTAAAGGTCCCTCTGCCACCCCCCGGGTAACCTACCATTCAGATGGTCAAGATCCTGTTAGTTCTTGCTGGTAGCAATAACCCTGCGGATCACATTGCCTCTATTGGTTCATACTAGTATTATTGCTACTCCTGCTACCTCACAACGCTGCTGCGTTATCTTTAATATTAATAATGATTTTTTTAACAATTACCGTAGGTCTAAATTAATGCTTCGCCCCCTGCTCTAAGTTTTACCTAATATTTGCACTTGATTAGTTATTTATAATGGCTTGTTGTTCCTGCTGCACCAACTATCACTCATCCGGTCCAGGCAAATGGCGTAATTACCAGATTATAATTACATGCCATCACTGACACAATTATACTGTACAGCTGCAGGGCTCAACAGGCGAAGTGTTGCTTCAGCTGCCGCTTTCAAGACGTGTGGCTGCAGGAGAGGGTCACCCCGGCCTGGCCACGGGCGCCAGAGGTCACCCCGGCCTGGCCACGGGCGCCAGAGGTCACCCCGGCCTGGCCACGGGCGCCAGAGGTCACCCTACAATCAACTGTCCAGTGTGATCATTACTTGTCTAGCGTTGAGGTCACTACACCTCATGGCATCAACTGTCCAGTATGCTCATTACTCGTCCAGCGTTGAGGTCACTACACCTCATGGCATCAACTGTCCAGTATGCTCATTACTCGTCCAGCGTTGAGGTCGCTCAACCCATTATCAAAACTGGAACATTACTCGCATATTCATTTAGTCATTTTCCCTCCATAAATGTCATACTTAGTCACACCAGTTGCATCCTTCAAACCACTAAAATAAAAAGTAATAAAAGCACATCAAATGCAGTTACTTAATCAAAGTAGCAGAGAGCTTATAAGGAGATGTGGACGTGAAGTGTGGAGGGGTGACCTCTCACTGTCATCCTCAAGACTGACACTTATCAGCAGGTGAGAGATAAGCAACATGACAAGACTTCTCAGGAACTGGTGCTTCTGGTTCTCCGGCCACACTGCTGCGTTCTTCTGCACATTGTTGCTTACCATGCAAGAGTATTTAGACTTTTATGATGCCGAGTCTTATCACTTCTGAAGCCATTGTTTTGGTGTTCAGCTTCACCACTTTCAATTATTTTGGTATAATGTATACTTATGAATGAATTATCATCGTGATGACTGTGATGGCCAACATGATGACTGTGATGGCCAACATGATGACTGTGATGGCCAACATGATGACTGTGATGGCCAACATGATGACTGTGATGGCCAACATGATGACTGTGATGGCCAACATGATGACTGTGATGGCCAACATGATGACTGTGATGGCCAACATGATGACTGTGATGGCCAACATGATGACTGTGATGGCCAACATGATGACTGTGATGGCCAACATGATGACTGTGATGGCCAACATGATGACTGTGATGGCCAACATGATGACTGTGATGGCCAACATGATGACTGTGATGGCCAACATGATGATTTAGTGATGGTAATGGTGATGGATGGTGGTAGTGGTGGTAAGGGCAGTAGTGGTGGTATTAGTGGTGATGTTAGCGGCTGTAATAGTGGTGATGTACTTAATTAACAATTTAATCTAGATCTTTACGACTCGCCTCCCAGCTTATTTGTGCCTGGAGCGTTGAATGTTAAGCCATTCTTGAGGTTGAACAAATCCACAAGGGCCGTGACGAGGATTCGAACCTGCGTCCGGGAGCATCCCAGACACTGCCTTAATCGACTGAGCTACGACAGGGTAAAAGTGGATTTGTTCCACTTGTGGAAATCCACAGATTTGTTGCCCTTTTGGATTTGTTCATTTGATGCATCACGTTAGTGTAACCTGTGTGTGTGTCATTCCTGAGGTTCTCGTTCAGAGCCATATCTTCGCTGGTAGTTGTGGATGGAGGCGGCTTCCACGGCGTATTACTTACGCGCATTCCACGCGGGACAATTATTTCCTTACGCTACTTCCGCGTATTGTCTCCACCTGTCTACGAGGACTTCTTGTCGTCTCTTCCTCTAATTTGAGTCTTGTTGTCCATCTTTACTTCCCCTCGAGGGCAGTGGCGGGGAGGGAGGGGGGGGGGGGGTGTGACCCCTACCGTTATGGTGGCGGGTGTGACAAAGGTGATCACTATGAACAAAGGTGATGGTGGTTGTGGTGACAGTGAAGGCTACCTTCCCTGGAGGTGAGGGAGGGAGAGAAACGGTAGGGAGGAGCGGGGGGGGGGGGGGGTGATGGAGGATGTGGGTTACGGTGATGTGGTAATCGTGTGGCAAGACCCAGATGTGGCACTGACCTTTAAACATCCCCCAGCTACCCCAACACACACACTATCAACATTAATAACCAATTATAATTGCCCAATGTTAACACTATCACTGCCACTCACTGTGGTCTCTGAAGTATGTTAAGAAGAGTTGTGGAAGATCAACATTAAATAAACATTAAATAATTAAGCTTCGTCGGGGGAATTCTGTGTCAAATGGTGGAAATAATTCAACACAAAAAAATCTAGAATCAGCCATTTTATATTATATATATATTCCGAATTAAGCAGCGAGGGCGGACTCTTGGATCACTGACCCCTGGAGTAATCAACGTCAGAGTCTCAACTGTACCTTGTTACCTCTAGTCCAACCAATTGGACTCGTCAACCAATTGATTGGAGTCCTAAATGGTTGGGTAACCTTCCTTCACTCTGATCCTCACAGCCCAGCTCCTATAATGTCACTATATCCCTTCTGTGTGTGCTATATTGTCATTGGATTTGGGCTTTCTCCTCGTAATTTCCATTTCCGTTATCTCTGGTTTGATATTCTGAAACACTCGCCTGGATGTACTTGCAGGGTCAAGGGGTTCCCTAGCCCCACCTTTTCCAATCTTGATTAGTTACTGCAATGACTTATGTTTCACGTTTCACGTGGTACTTCATCTTTTTTGTAGCCCATTTCACTTGTTCGTAGCTCCTTACACTGGTGTTTCCCGACGTCCCCCCCCCCCCCCGGCCTCCTGTGTCTCTGGCTTTCACGTGTGTCCTGTGTTACTGCTGTGTGAGCCCCGTCGGCCTCACCCACCACCTGCACCCGTACCTCGGGTCACACCCGTACCTCGGGTCACACCCGTACCTCGGATCACACCCGAGATAAGGTCACACATTAGCTGGGCGGAGCAGGCTGACGACCTGCTCCGCCAAGTCTTGCCTTATGCTCCCCGCGAGAGTTTACCAGCATACTTATGTAGGTCAGCTGTGCATGCTTGTGTACTAGTATGCGTGCGTTGGGAATTTCTGATGTCTAGTTTATAGGGCAGGGCTCAAGCTCCTGGAGACCCGTTTTTGTCCATTTACCGTATTTAAAGTCTGTAATGTCGATTTGTACACACAAGCTGGTCCTGCAGGCCGCTACACTCCTCTACACTCTTAAGCACACGTCCTCTCGGAGAACGAAAGAAATGTTCTTTATCCGGCTTTTCCTGGAAGTAATCCTGTCTTTTGTTTATCATTTGAACCTTTCAGTGTGGTTGGCTGTAAATGTGTGACCTGTGTATAGCTCGAAGCTTCGGTGACATCATCAATTTGGTATCATGCTTTTGAAATTCTTGTGACTTGTTGGTATCCTGAGGGGAAGGCTCCACTGTCCCTATGTATTCTAACTTGGGTGTACACATTGGAAATAATAGGCTTTTGTAATATATTTCCAGGCGGGAAAGTGTGTGTTCATCGCGTTTGTGAACTTTTAGGCCAAGCGAGTTGCACAACACTTGTACAGAGTGAACACTCACCTGCCCAAACGCCATCACCTGTGATACACCTTCAAGTGAGGTCAAGCCACCACTACCTTGTGGTGGTTCACACGGATCAACGTCCCGTCGGCCCGGTCTCTGACCAGGCCTCCTGGTTGGCCATCTGGTCAACTAGGCTGTTGGACGCAGTCTGACGTATGAATCACAGCCTGGTTGATCACGTACCTTTTCAGGTACCTATACCACGCCACACACACCACCCTCGCCTATCTTCCCAGCACTCTTTATCATATAACGCTTTGAAACTACTGACGGTCTTGGCCTTCACCACCTTCTCACTTAACTTGTACCAACCGTCTGCCACAGTGTGCTGGCCAGCAAGACATAAACAACAATCAGACACACGCCTGCCTCACAACAATGTACGCAGTTGTACACACAACCATTCCAAAAAAATATATGTTGAATGTCGAATATCTGGACTTGTTGTATACAACAAGGTGAACGGCCAGCGAGGCATGCTGACGTGCGGGTGTTCCTCAGGGAGGTCACCCGTCGCCGCCACAGCACCCAGGACAATTTCAAGGGTGGCTAATTTAATGCCGTTTCTACAACACCGTCAACACACCGTCGCTACACTCACAGGTCGCTACGCCACTACTGGCGCAACTACACACCGTAGCTATACACATGCACCAACTATTCTTATCGTAATTGACCACACTGTCATCCCGATATGCTGGAAATGAGGAGGTAGCTAAGGTTGATGGCATCACTAGCGGAGGCTGGACCGCGCCTGTGGATGGTGGCGGCTCCTGGCTTGATGGTCCACACTTGGAAACGTCTAAACACGTGACTCTAGACGGAATACTCTGCGAGTCAACACGAAAACAGCTATTTTATAATAAATTCTGTCACAGGTATAACAATTAGGTCGCAGAATCACCACAGGCGACAGAAATCTTCATATAACTAAGTCGATCTTCATACCAGGAAAATTTGAGGGCCCCCGAGCTACAGGGGCTGATCTCATCGTTATTTTTAAAATACTGAACAATTTTGAGGAAGCTGATTCCTATCACTTCTTTAATATACCAAATGTAACACAGACAAGGAGCAACGGCTTCAAGCTGAAGCAGCCACAATAAACCCATGGAACCGCCTACCCGCCGAAGCTGTAAATCCCAAAACAGCTTCAGTTGTTTGACTTTTGACAAACAGCCGGCTTCCTGTCCTCGTCGAGACCACTAGAGATGGTGGTCCTCAGATAAACAATTATTTGACCATTAGTTAATATCGCATCGATTAACCGCCAAAATAGAATAAAACAGGAGGCAATATGACTATGGTCCAGTAGCATCACAGGGTCCAGTGGTAGAGTCCAGCACTCTTTACACACACAGATCACACTAACGTGATGCAGCAAATGAACAAAAACAAATCTGGGATGCTCCCGGACGCAGGTTCGAATCCTCGTCACGGCCCTTGTGGATTTGTCCAGCACTCTTAACTCTCCTCGATCCTCTGGCCAGAAATGGGCGTCATAAACTAGTGAGGTGCTCCTTCGGGTTGTGTTTCCCACACTCTCACTCACCCCAAGCTGCTGCTACAAGAGGTAGCAGCATAAGTACGGGGGTTTACGGGCTCACCATAGCCCGTGCTACATGGGCACCTCGTTCTGAGTAGCTAAATCTGAAACAACAACAACAGTACGGGGAAAGGAAGTAATTAGGATATGATAAGAGCCCTCGGTGGCGCTGTTGTAACACACTCGCCCTGTGTTTCACAAGATACCTCGCCCAGGTTCGTAGCCGGGCAGGACTGACTGGCCGCCTATCCTTAACTGTACGTCTCTGCTTACCCCAACAGTGATTGGGTACCTGGTTGTTAAACGATTGGCGGGTCGTACTCCAGGGGAAACTAGTTCCCATTGATTACCATGATTAATGGGAAGGAAAAGCTCTCAGCCTGCTAACAGGAGTCAGCAGTCTTCTGTTCCTTTACCCACCTGCGACAAATTAATATAATGAACAGTGCATTGTAATACCACCAACAGTAAACACACGAATAATGTCTTGAAGATGATCTCCCAACACTGGGCGAGGTCCCCCCCCCCCTCCCAACACTGGGCGAGGTCCCCCCCCTCCCAACACTGGGCGAGGTCCCTCCCCCCTCCCAACACTGGGCGAGGTCCCCCCCCCCTCCCAACACTGGGCGAGGTCCCCCCCCCCCTCCCAACACTGGGCGAGGTCCCTCCCCCCTCCCAACACTGGGCGAGGTCCCCCCCCTCCCAACACTGGGCGAGGTCCCCCCCCCCCTCCCAACACTGGGCGAGGTCCCTCCCCCCTCCCAACACTGGGCGAGGTCCCCCCCCCCCTCCCAACACTGGGCGAGGTCCCCCCCCCTCCCAACACTGGGCGAGGTCCCCCCCCCCCTCCCAACACTGGGCGAGGTCCCCCCCCTCCCTCCCAACACTGGGCGAGGTCCCCCCCTCCCTCCCAACACTGGGGCGAGGTCCCCCCCTCCCTCCCAACACTGGGGCGAGGTCCCCCCCTCCCTCCCAACACTGGGGCGAGGTCCCCCCCTCCCTCCCAACACTGGGGCGAGGTCCCCCCCTCCCTCCCAACACTGGGCGAGGTCCCCCCCCCTCCCTCCCAACACTGGGCGAGGTCCCCCCCCCTCCCTCCCAACACTGGGCGAGGTCCCCCCCCCTCCCTCCCAACACTGGGCGAGGTCCCTCCCTCCCAACACTGGGCGAGGTCCCTCCCTCCCTCCCAACACTGGGCGAGGTCCCTCCCTCCCTCCCAACACTGGGCGAGGTCCCTCCCTCCCTCCCAACACTGGGCGAGGTCCCTCCCTCCCTCCCAACACTGGGCGAGGTCCCCCCCTCCCTCCCAACACTGGGCGAGGTCCCCCCTCCCAACACTGGGCGAGGCAGTGTGAGTGACGTCGCTGCCTCACCTGACCTCTGGCTTCCTCTAAGTGTTCCCAGCTCCACCAGGACCAGTCTCGCTTCCTCCTCTTAGTTCACGTACTTCCTCGTAGAAAGCCAGGTTCTATTTCTACGATATAAAATAATGAAATGTTCAAAACTCCATTTACTTTTCTTACAATTTAATTATTCTTTAATAGTAAGGTTTATAGGTCAACAAAATTATCTCATTAAAGAATGTCAAAACTCCTTTTCACAGTTGAAACAATGTTTATAACTCACAAAGCTTGATCAAAGCTTAGATGTTATGTCGGAAACATTGAAGTCTGGAACAGCGGTCAGGAGGAAGAGTGGAGCCTGAGTATGTGGGACGCTGCCAGTTACCTCACTGTACCGTTATGAACCATGTGAGGCAGGACTCTGCCAGCTACACCATGTGAGGCAGGACCCTCCTAGCTACACCTGCACCACGTGAGGCAGGACCCTCCCAGCTACACCTGCACCACGTGAAGCAGGACCCTCCCAGCTACACCACGTGAGGCAGGACCCTCCCAGCTACACCATGTGAGGCAGGACCCTCCCAGCTACACCATGTGAGGCAGGACCCTCCTAGCTACACCTGCACCACGTGAGGCAGGACCCTCCCAGCTACACCATGTGAGGCAGGACCCTCCTAGCTACACCTGCACCACGTGAGGCAGGACCCTCCCAGCTACACCTGCACCACGTGAAGCAGGACCCTCCCAGCTACACCACGTGAGGCAGGACCCTCCCAGCTACACCATGTGAGGCAGGACCCTCCCAGCTACACCATGTGAGGCAGGACCCTCCTAGCTACACCTGCACCACGTGAGGCAGGACCCTCCCAGCTACACCTGCACCACGTGAAGCAGGACCCTCCCAGCTACACCACGTGAGGCAGGACCCTCCCAGCTACACCATGTGAGGCAGGACCCTCCTAGCTACACCATGTGAGGCAGGACCCTCCCGACTACACCTGCACCACGCGAGGCAGGACCCTCCCGACTACACCTGCACCACCAACCATTACCACTCACAGATAATTAGGCTTCCTAATATTACAAAGATCTCTTGCCTCTACCCACATCTCCAGACGTCCCAGGACGGTGTTACCGGTTCTTCTACTCCTGTTACCTGTTCACCGGTTTACCCGTTGTTGCAATAACAAGAACTTTCCTGAGTATTAAATGTCAGGGCCAGGCGGGCTGGTCGCACCCTCGCTGAGAACTTACTCACGGCAAGGCAAGGCTTGAGACTGCTCGCTGTTAAGCCCTCTTACAGCTGTCACGTCTGTGCTGACATGTAAGCTTGCAGACGACGCTGCTCAAGCTTAATGTTTATCATTCTTAGCCCAACGGTAAGAAAGATGGGAGATAGATCACTTGCGTTCAACTATTGTCACGTTGGCTTCTTTTAATCGTTAATCGCACAAACCATTCGTTTATATCTGGACAAAGATTAATAAAGCATCCAAACATAGTTTTACCAAGGACCGCTCGTGTTTATTAAGAAATGTCAAGCCAGGCTTGACTTGTGAGAGCTTGGTCTAACAGGCTATTGCATGAAGCGGCCCGCTGGCCCACATGTCCACAACAGCTTGGTCCGTCCGGCATTTCTTAAAGATGTCCACGTTTGTTCCGGTAATATTTCTTATAGTCGCTGGCCAGTTGTAAACATATTCAAATACTTTGGCCTTGAGGTCCCACTCTTTGGTCCCTTTGTAATCAGACTCTGTCGTCAGTATACAGAGAGGCTCAGAGACCACTAAATAGTTAACATGGTTCAAGTAATCACTAACTGTGGCCTTTGTTTATAAGGACGGGCTGCCTTATCACATCTTGGGGCAGTAATGGTTATATCTGACCTGACGTACAATAACATAAATAAGAAAACGAACATTGTGGAAAATAGTGAGCCAAGACTTTACGTAAGTGGAAGAGTCAACACCACAGGTTCGGTTCACAATTTATATTATGGTGAAGCAATAATATAAATGCTCACATACGTACTTAAAATACAAATAATCGCCAACAGACTCTTAATACCTAACCTAACACACGCCTAGCTATACATAAAACGTTTATGTATTAGAATAATAATTTATAAATGAGAGCAAACTAATTTTTAATACACCGTATGTTAAAATTGATGAATGCGTCTGGGAGAGGACGGCCGCTGCTTTAACCAGCCTAGTGTGAGGACGGGTTGTCTGGGGAGGACGGCTACTGCTTTAACCAGCCTAGTGTGAGGACGGGGTTGGGAGCCGTAGGAATCCAGGAAGAGCAGAGCCAAGGTGGTGGCAAGGGACCTGCAGTGACTTGTAACATTCAGCCACTGTAGTGATGCCTGCTTAATACTTCTCAGTTTCCTACCCATAACAATCTCGGATGCCGGGCTTTTACCTTATGTTTTTAAACATTTTACTAAAAGAAATAAGAAATTAGCTAGAAAAAATAATTTATTGCGATATTCATACCGACTTGATTAACACTGAATAACCCTTTACACTGACTTATTATGCTCTCTTTCACGCGAAATAAGATCCTCTCCGTAATAACAGTCTTCCATAATTATATTTAACACCAATGTCAAACTTGTGAAGGTCACCGTCTCCAGCGACCACGACGCAGACAGGAAGCCGCTGGCGTCTCCATGATGCCTACACTCCTAAGGAATTTTTACAACTATTTTGACGATAATTTGTATTTGACTATAATTCAGCGAACATTTCCTGCTACCCTTCGTAAATGGCGGCTAACATTATTAATTTCCTGTCTCGCCTCAGTCAGTGATGTGATGCCTTGGTTATTGTTGCAGCAGTGAACGCTGTCTGGCGCACAGGTTTGGTTATTGTTGCTGCAGTGAACGCTGTCTGGCGCACAGGTTTGGTTATTGTTGCTGCAGTGAACGCTGTCTGGCGCACTGGTTTGGTTATTGTTGCTGCAGTGAACGCTGTCTGGCGCACAGGTTTGGTTATTGTTGCTGTGGTGAACGCTGTCTGGCGTACAGGTTTGGTTATTGTTGCTGCAGTGAACGCTGTCTGGCGCACTGGTTTTTGGCGGTTTTTCTATCTTTCCCCTCTCCCTGCCCCTATACCATAATTTACACCTCCACCCCCAGCACAGGCTTACTCTCTCGTGACGCAGTTGTCGCAGAGGATCCAGTAACAACAGCGACCAAGGCTCTCCAAAATCTAGTATACAAGTAAAGATCTATTTTGAAGGCATAATAATTAAAGGAAGAGTTGCCACAGTGTAGGTAGATGTAACAGCAGCGGGAGAAACGAAGACCACAAGAGACCTTTCGAACGCAGTGTTTCCCTGAGTAACTGATCACGAGGACACATTAAAGTGTTTGGTGAGGTGTGGAACTCTTTCTGGGGGATGTGAACCTTTAAATAATTGACTGTCACACTGATGCAGCATCCGCTCCTGTGTCAGGTAAGTTACGGGGTCACCATAGCCCGTGCTATTTTGAACTTGTTCCGAGTAGCTGAATCTATAACAACAACGACACGCTGATGGTGTCACTTAACTTCACAACAGTTACAGCAAAACGCCAAAAAAATAGCAGTGACGGTCAAGTGCAAATTCCTGACAATTAACAGGAAGCACAGACGCACCGGAAAGAATATGGGAACAACACGACAAAAGCAGACAAGCCGCGCCTTGCTGAGGGCGTCAAGCAGAACGGGAGCAAAACTACTATTCACACGACTATTCTCCTGAACATTGCGCGGGAAATAAAGAGCGGCCACAGTGGTCAAGTGACGTGGAGGGTTAAGCAGGATGCCCAAGAGAGGAACCTCTGGATGCAACGTGTCAAGGCAGCAACAGGAGTCAAAATAACTCGTCACGTGGAGTGGTCGGTACTGCGACCGCCTCTCTTCTTGCAGGGTTGGCGTTGGAGTCTCGATGCCCCAAGTGGATGGGCGCCGTTCCTTCGCTCCTTCCTGATAACCCAGCTCCTTGTCCTCGTATCAGTTCCAAGTGTAGAGAGCATGTCGCAATCCATTCTAAGTACTATAAAGTAACACTCTCTTAGCTCTTCATCCTGATAATTAACTTCCCATACCTCAAGTGAAAAAAGACAGACTAAAAATACGAGTAGGAGACAGGGACCACTTTGATGACATGGATATGTAGTACAGGTCAAAGGCAAGAACCACTTGTAATGACCAAACCACACTACAAGATTAGATGACGTTTCGATCATTCCTGGACTACCATCGACTACATCATGGTCCAGGACGGACCGAAACGTCGTCTCCTCATCTTCTGGAGTGTGGTTTGATCATCATGTCTTCAGCCACGTTATTTGCGACTCATCTTCTGCAAACACTTATAACCAAAGGAAGACAGTCAAATACAGGAAGTTCTTGGCACAGGCATAAGTCGGTACAGGATGTGATGGAATATAGAAAACATTCTTAAAAGGTTGATTATAGATTCATTCCCCAGCAAAAAGACAGATGACCCAGCCATGACAAGAGAACAGGCGTAAAAGCCATAAATAAGAAAGCATGGAGAATGCACATGGAAGGCAGAACAAGCAGGACAGCAACACATACACCAACACGATGACAGAGAGGGGGACACACAATGTGTACGTAGCTCCTCAAGTAAAGGACCAATGCAAGCAACTAATCATAGTAGGAACATGAATGATAATTAGAAATGTTTTGACCGCAGCCGTCTCGGTCTCCATGCCAGGCTTATCGCCAAAAAATAAACATTACAATTAGTAATACATACACTAGTATACAGCAATACATAGCAGGTGGTTGGGGGAACTACACACACTACTGGAAAAATAAACTAGACATGCACCTGCTTCATTCTTGATGATGGGTGAAGCGTGGTGGGTGAAGCGTGGTGGGGTGGAGTGGAGTGGGCCGTTGGGTGCAGTGGGCCGGTTGATGTGGGTCAGGGTGTGGGCACCTGCGCCCCCGGACACACCCACACACAAGGCTCCCCCCCCCTGCTTCTCCACACATTATAACGGGTCCAGATTATCTTAGTCACCTCTCGTCTGTCACCACTATAACTACGTGCATCTAGCACCACCTCAAGATGAAAACATCACGAGTGTGAGTGTGTGTGTATTTACTATTTGTGCCTGCAGAATCCACCTATTAGCTCTTGGACTCTGCCTTTCTAACCGATCTACACACACAACGTACACATGAGTGTGTTAAGTGAGGGGGAGAGAGGGAGAGGGGGGAGAGGGAGTACGTATACGGACCCACAGTAAACCCACTTCCCAGTGGGTAAAATATCGGAGACCACCGTCCAGTCAGTATCATCAACGATTCAAGGTCGAACAGCCGTCACTCCTGGATACCGAGTCTTGTTCAAATTTTAAATTTAAATTTTGCCCCGAGGGGCGAGTTTATTGGGCAGCGCCACTCATCTTGTGAGTGAACATACCGCCATAGCAGAATGTACAACACTCTCCAATAGGAAGAAAACCCGCTGGGTTGTTCATCCTGTCACTTGTACCCAGACACAGCTGGGACTTGCTTAACTGTCTCAAGTGAACAGCTCCTCAAACAAGATTAACATTTATCAACCCTTAAAAGCTTACGTTATCTTGCGGGTGCAAAATGGGGAAATCTTTTAAGAACATTATCAATATTTGACAAAGTGTTTTCTTAACTCAATGTGGGGTTTATTATTCTACACATATTCCTAAGGTTCTTACAGTTTCGAGGTGGTATCTAGTGATCCACAGTTCACCCTTCCACTAGGGGCACGGCTGGTTTCTAAGTGAGGTTATTGCTAGTTTCCTTACAGGTATTAGTAAACTCAACGAAAAAAATACCGGCCTATAATTCGTACCTCATCCGGGATGCGACGGTACTCGTGGAACACCATTTCGGCCCCCCTGCGTGACTGAGCTAAATTACACGCCACAGAGAAGTAAGATAACAAGAGCCAACACAAGAGTAATGAGAGAAAAAAACATGGCCGCAGGTATTAATGAGAGGGAGGGTAACGGTCCGGCTCGGCGGCAGACCCGCTTCTTGCAGCAGGCAGGCCACCTAGCTGGCCCCGTCACGGCCTTGGACCAGGGAAGTGCAAGAAAGGCTCCGGGGCGACTCGCCCTCGCCGGCCCTCCGGGGCGGGCGACTCACCCACGACGGCCCTGCGGGGCGGGCGACTCACCCACGACGGCCCTGCGGGGCGGGCGACTCACCCACGACGGCCCTGCGGGGCGACGACTCGCCCACGACGGCCCTCTGGATTTTCACCCATACTGGCCCTTTAAGAGAGGAGTGTTGCGGAAATACAGACTCCAGCCACACTATTACAACCGAATCAATGTATAAATGCAACAGAAGAGCAAGGATGTGGCAAACACGAGACACGTACAGTCCTGTGATCTTGCACAACTGCAACATGATCCACGCTGCTGTTCAAGCTTTACTTTAGCGTCCTTCTAAACCCTTGGTAAATTACTACTGCATTTAACCCAACCCTCTCGCATGGACAGAAATGACAGCAACGTTATAATTAATTTAGTTGTTAGTAGATTTAACAAAAAATTAGTAACTAGTAACAGTTGGCTGATTGACAGCCGAGAGGCGGGCCAAAAGAGCAGAGCTCAACCCCCGCGAGCACAACTAGGTGAACACACACACCAAAACAATATTACAACCAATTCACAAGTTACATCACAAGGTTATTTCCTTTGAGAATAATTATCTTACCGAGAATGCAGAAGAGACGTGAAAATATATGGTAACCCTGACATTCCATGACTCTCAAGGGTGTATGAATAACGAAAGATAATCCCAAGACACTCAAGAGTATATGAGTGACATTCCAAGACACACACTCTGAGCCGTACGCAACAAAACTAAAATACGATTGACGGAATCATCTACGTGATCAACAGTAGGCCGAAAATGTTCACATGCTGCAGGATATAATATTAATAATTCAATATCCTACCCACGTATGTACATCCGTCGGATTTAAATATTTTTATTTGGCAATAAATTTTCTAAAAGGAGACGCTTGGCATACACAAACATACAAAGTTAATACTAAACAAACACTAAAATACGAGGGCGAGCTTCATAAAACAGCGAGATTGCCAGAGTATGGATAGACTATAGGATGCAACTAGCGGCGACACTTGTGTCACTAGTCTGGCAATGACTATTGCCAGTCGGTAGGTACCCACCACTACTGGAACTGTGGGGGGGGGGTCGTTGTGTAGGGTGCGAGGGCCACATCAGGCCCTTCCCCCCCCAGCACCACACGACGGGCTAATAGCTGTGTGGACAGCGCTCTGGACTCGTAATCCTAGGGTCCGGGTTCGATCCCCGGTGATGGCAGAAACAAAATAGGCAGTTTCTTTCACCCTGATGGCCCTGTTACCTAGCAGTAAATAGGTACCTGGGAGTTAGACAGCTGTTACGGACTGCTTCTAGGTGTATGGGGGGGGGTAATTAGTAACAGTTGATTGATAGTTGGGAGGCGGGCCGAAACAACAGAGTCCCCGCAAGCACAACTAGGTGAATACTAGTTGTGCTTGGGGTGGAGCACAACCCCCTCTCAGCACCACACAACTTAATATTGCACAACTTAGCACAACTAGGCGAGTACAAGACCCCCACCATACAGCACTGAGAAACGATACGAGGACAAGGAAGGAGGGCAGGAACTGTGCCCGACCACTTGGTTACTGGGGTCCAAGTGAACGCCGACGCTGTAAGATACAAGACCGTTGTATGTATATGACCTGTCCATGTAGACGGGACTTACCAGAGTACCTTAGCACTGCAACTCTCGCGTTCCCTCCAAAACTGGGTTTATAAACAAATTAATTCTCGCAACTGCTGGTGACACACGTCCATTCTCTTGTTATTTCTCTGAACTTGTGTCATATAGTTACATTCTACAGACATTCAAGACAATTCGTCGATGGTATGGCGGGTGAGTGGGAATGATCAGGGTCCTTAGTGGCGAGGTAGCATTGGTTGGTGACGTGAGGTAGGCTAATGAGGTGGGTTTAATGGGGGTGGGTCCGTGAGGTGCGGCGGAGGCGCGGCCCACACCAGCAGGCCTGGCCCTCATACCCGGGGTATGAGTCAGAACCAGGGAGGTCGTCCCACTTACCCAACACCTTCCATCTTATTCACTTTTCTATGGTAATAGTAGTGTTAACATCACTCTGATTACTACCTTGTATTTCTACTACACTGTGGTGCCCCCACACCCCCTACACTGTGGCAGCCCCCACACCCCTACACTGTGGCAGCCCCCACACCCCTACACTGTGGCAGCCCCCACACCCCTACACTGTGGCAGCCCCCACACCCCTACACTGTGGCAGCCCCCACACCCCTACACTGTGGCAGCCCCCACACCCCCTACACTGTGGCAGCCCCCACACCCCTACACTGTGGCAGCCCCCACACCCCTACACTGTGGCAGCCCCTACACCATAAACATGACCCAGCTCTGTATAACCTACTTTAGCCTACTTTATAACCAATACTACAGTGTTGGTCTTCGTTTCTCCTACTGCCAAGTTTCTGATAAACGACAAAACATAAGACAATACAAATGGTAACAAATAATGATAATATATGGGAGAGGTAAAGCTGGACAAGAACTAGGAGAGGATAGCACCTAGAGGCCCACCGTGACCCAGTCCCCCTCTGCCATAGGCTACAGCGAAACTACTGTTTTACAGGAACCAGTTTTTGCCCTTAGTCATGACCTTCGCGTCCTGGATGACCAGCATAGTAGCGGGTGACCCGGATCATTATACTAATAATTCATTGTGTCGGGGGGACAGGAAGCCAGAGTGTATTCATACACATTTGGCTTTTATCGAGGTTCCCCTCCAAGGTCGAATTACTGACCCCGCCCAGGATGCAACCCTATAACAAGTTGACTAACTCCTGAGTACCTACTCACTGCTAGGTGAACAGAGGCATTAGGTGAAAGGACAATCATTTATGTCCCGCCCGGGATTCGAACCCGACGGAATTCTCGAGTGTGCGTCGAGAACGAACCCGAATGTACTACTTGACCCCGATAGTACCTTAGGATTATACCTTAGTTATATGCACAATCCGTCACCTTGCCTGAACAAGTGTCGTCTCTTAGCGTTTGCAACTCACCCGACAAGTTTCTTGTCCATTAACAACAATTTTAAACTTATAGTTCCATTTTCAATGTAAAATAACAAAAGGTTGTTATTCCGCTGTTTTTGGTTCTCACGTGAACACATTTGTTATGAAAACTATTGCAACGTTGTCAGTGTTACAAGTGTTGGGGATACACACAAATTAATTAGCAAACAATATGCAGATTTAACATGAGATGATTACTAGACACTGGCCTTCAGTCCTGGCTAGCACCCGGACGGGTGACCTCAACGCTCCTACAACAACCCAGCTTAACTCTCTAAAGCTTTCTATTACGACCACAGCCTAACTAGTACACTCACCTCAGCTTAAATTAATGGCGTTCCAAAGTATTTTGTTAACTCCCCCGTGTTGTAATATCTTGTTACGATTGAAATCAATTTCCGTAACACCCGTCTCACTGAGGTATAGACCACTTCTGAAGCCCACAGCCGCCAGGACCCTCTCTTCACCCCACCACAGCCGCGGGTGAAGTGGAGTCGCTCAGACTTCTGTGCCGTAAACATTTTGGGATATTGTATATTTACGGGTATTATTGAATCCAGTCATACTTAGGAATGTAGTTTATAGTTTCTTTTACATGTATATAGTCTTGAAATATCGTTGATTTCACTTTGTAGAGCGAGGAGATTGTAGATAATATGCTCTAGGGATAATTTTGTAAGGTGAGGCAGGCGCGTCCAAGTCCCTCGCTGCATACACTGCCTCAGGCCATAGGAATTCTTGTGTGGCTACTCCACAGCCTACAGCTGCAGGTTACTGTAGTGGTGGTGGTAATGTGCACCCGGCCTCCCGGTACTGTATCACTAGTCCCACACTCTTATTACAAATACAATCAAACCTCTAATAATCACTTTATAACTGTTCCGATAAACCAGCACGGGAATGATGTATTGCTCACATGGACACTTGTGTAATGATACATTTCTACATATCTAATTTTCAGTTCTACAATGTTAAACAAAAAATTAACATGTTAACATTTTACTGGAGTGCCCTAAATATTAGACATTTCTACCTCTGTAAATATAATTAATGCATCAAGTAAAACACCTCCAGCAGCCACTGTACGGTCACGCCAGGATTCACCCACCAAGCATTTAACTCTCTACCTACGAAACCTGTACATCTATCCTCGATCGTGGCGGCTTTATCTGAATATATATTGAACAGTTTACGACTTGAAAACGCTACTAGGTCGTTTCTCGACCCAAGATTAATTGCTGTTACAGACAATCTCGGGCCCTTCGGAGCTCAGAAACTATTTCATTAATCTGCCATAATTAAGGAAAGATGTAGAGGTTTCGTAAGCTGATACGTATAAATGCTTCTTGGCATGCAAACAACTGTGTGAGTACGCTCATGACGGGATGAAAGGTCGCCCAGGCCTCATCAAACATGTGTAGGACATGTCAGTACAAGTAGGCAGTGTACAGAGACACAAATTTTCCCCAGGCGTATATTTCTTAAGGTAACGATACATTTTTTTTGTAGTTTAATTAATTAAATATGACGCCATTATACCTATCTTGCAACCGCTAAAGGTTACACAGACACATAATGGGCCCACGAATTGAGCCCCAAAATTCCTTTAAATAAACAAGTCATTGTCGTGATAAGCTTAAGTTGTTACATATTTTAGTGTATATTGTTCTTCCCGGCTAATGCTCCACGTGAATGACGCTTCCTATATTATTATTATTATTACATTTGTGCTTCACACCACTCTTGTTTATCACCTGGCACTCAAGATGCCAGTCAGGGAGTCACACCGCTCTCCACTAGTTTGCAACAGAAGAATAAAAAAAAGGAATATAAAAATGCCTCTTTGAAAATGTTAGTAAAGCCTCGTGACAAAAGCTGTTAGTCCCATCCATATTAAACACTACCAGTATGCATCCTATATATATATATATATATATGTCGTACCTAGTAGCCAGAACTCACTTCTCAGCCTACTATGCAAGGCCCGATTTGCCTAATAAGCCAAGTTTTCATGAATTAATATATTTTCTCTAATTTTTTTCTTATGAAATGATAAAGCTACCCATGTCATTATGAGGTCATTATTTTTTATTGGAGTTAAAATTAACGTAGATATATGACCGAACCTAACCAACCCTACCTAACCTAACCTAACCTATCTTTATAGGTTAGGTTAGGTTAGGTAGCCGAAAAAGTTAGGTTAGGTTAGGTTAGGTTAGGTTAGGTAGGTTAGGTAGTCGAAAAACAATTAATTCATGAAAACTTGGCTTATTAGGCAAATTGGGCCTTGCATAGTAGGCTGAGAAGTGCGTTCTGGCTACTAGGTACGACATATATATATATATATATATATATATATATATATATATATATATATATATATATATATATATATATATATATATATATATATATATATATATATATATATATATATATATATATATATATGTATCGTGACTGTGTGGTGTGTGTGTATGTGTGTGTGTATATATATCATGACTGTGTGTGAGAAAATAAAATTACATTGGTGCACTTGTCAATATGAACAAAATGGTGTATGATATGTATGTATGTGGTGTATGTTACATACAGCATATGCGATGGGATTAGATTAATAATTACATTCATAATTGGGAAATCCAAAAACGAAAGAAATATTAACAATCTCGTGAAACTGGCTAAAACAAAAATATCTACTTTTAATTTCAAATGAAACTGTCCCAAACATCATGTGCTCGTAAGGAGGGCGTGAGGCACGTTTTGTGATGCTAATCTCGACATGACATGCATATGACAAAGAATCGGTACAAAATGGCCAAGAGGATGCTACCGTACATCAAGGAAACTTTGCTTTATGAGTATAAAAAATATTGGCAGTAATAACAATAGTACTGACCATCTTCCTGCCATTGATAACGGACTCGGGCCACTCGTGACGCTGTGTATACACTTGCTTCAACATCAGCAGGAAAGGCTGGTGTTGGGGTGGTTGGTAGCGTCAATAACGACCCGTGCGGGACGCCAGCCCAGCTGATCAATGACTTGTGGAGGAACCTCTTCTGATGACCGCCACACGGAAGTAATTATACTCCACCACTAACTTGCTTACTTCCCTACCTGCACTCTCACTCACCTGTCCGCACTCTCTCTCACCTGTCCGCAGGCCCTCTGCTGTGGATTTTCAACGATCTATTTCATCTTATTCCTGAAGCCCAAACCTCTTCTGATGACTGCACTCTTAACCTTTACATACAGAAAGGAGGACATGCCTACCGTTGCAAGACTTATCAATCACCAACTTTCAGCGATTTCTACCTGGAGTAGGAGATGGCAGATCACATTTGTGGCTGAGAAAACACAAGCAATGATGATAACTAGATTGTACATTGCAAATCATTCAGGCTTGCAAATGGTTAGCAAACCCCTAATGTTGAGCGTTCTCCAAAGTAGATATGACTGTCTGAAGATGAGGTCTCCATGCTTGGATAAAATAATCCAAGTGGGGGCGCACCAGAGATAATGATGAAAGGCACAGGCACCTTTCTGGCATAGTTGTAGAACATCTTGGGTCTGAGCTTGATTTTATGTTATGTTGTTTTCATATTCACGCAGAAGTACTGATTCCTGCTCATGTGGTCTATCTTGTTCCTGATGTTTCCACATCTCTTGTATTTAACCGATTTGCTTCCATACGCCCATGGTTAAACTACGGAATTAATCTCTTTTGACAGGAACACTACGATTGCGTGACACTTCTGAGTGGAGTAACCATCATGTCTTGTGTAGTCTTGAAGTTATGTTTCCCATGGTGTTCACAATGTAATTTTTCACATCTCTTCCTAGTTTACTCTTCGGTAAAAAAAGTCTTCTACCTCCCGATCTCTTCCTTTAACAGGTCATTCATAATTTAAGCAGATACTCAAATGTCAGTTCAGTGACTACAAATTTCCAGGAAAGGGAGGGGGGGGGGGGTCTAATTGATTTGACATGACCGACGCGTTTGGGGTAAATATCGGGTAGTTTGTAAGTCCCTTTATAATTTTCAAGTCCTATAAGGCTTTTACATTCCCCATTGGCTTCCGGTCATTCACATACACTGACTTGTGTGAGATCACTCCCTCGGGTAGGTCATTCACGTAAATTAGGAACAGCAATAGTCCCAAAGCTTGGCCTTGGGGAACTCTACTTTTTACATCCCTCAAGCTCAAACCCTCTATGACTGACCCTTTGTTTTCTATCATTTAGGTATTCCCTTGCCCAGTTTAGTGTCATCCCAGCTTTTCTCACCATCTTGTACACCAGCCTTTCACGAGAAACAGTATAAAAATGCCTCTCAACAATACAGGAAGATAGTCTACCCAGCATTCATTTTCTTGTTTTATATTGGTTACAAGTTTGTTCAACATAAATTTCCCTCTCTGAATACAAACTTTATACTGTCCTGGTACTCTATTATTCTAAACCAGGTTTCTACAGCACTTTACATGGAATACTTGTCAGTGACAGTTCCATAATTGCCTCTTATGTCCCCATATTTTAATTAATATTGGCACATTTGTGTTTGTAAAATTCAAAGATTGCCTGTCTTGTTTTATTGAAATGCTTGTCATCCACTAAGTATTTCAACCATGATGATATTAAGTGGACCAACTGACTGACATACCTATAGTTTCTCCAGTGACGACCATGTCAACTCACTTATGACCACCTTTCATCTTACAACCTTGGTCTTCATATTCTTTCGTAAAGACTTCTTGCCACTTTAATATAATCTCTTATGTATGCATATTTATTATTATTATAATGTTGAATTCCTTGTACATCTTGTCATTTTCTATGAGAAATTCTGTCGTCTCTCCTCAACCCGATCACATTGTCTCTTACTGTTGTTCTCATTATATACCTACACAACAGCGTTGATTGGTCATTAGCTTACAATTGGGAGGACGGGAGACGTCGGGGATGACAATAATTCTGGGGTGGATTTTAAGTTGTCAGGGTGTGGAGTGGAGGTTTTGATGTGGATCTGGATTAGTGGGCAGACACTGGGAAAGTGGCCACTATGGAATGTAAGTAATTATCAATAGAAGCACTATGGAATGTGAGGTTGGAATAGGTAAGGGATAATATTGTTTGGAAATGTGAAGTGGAGTGATTCATGCTATTTTTCGTGGTTGTTGAAACCACGAAAAGTTTCGCGACTTGTGGGAGTTCCCCACTTCGCTTCCACATAACGCACATTTGTTTCTGCTGCTATTGTCATTCATGGCCCTAACCATCTGAATAAATTAAATTATTCTTTAACTAGACATTGTGTTAATGTCTAGTTAATGAAAACAAAAAGAGGCAGTCATTATTACCAAATTTTATTCCTTCGTTTCCATCTTCCCTATCTGTCAGGATTCTTGCCACTGCAGCTGTCTTTTGTTCTGCACTCCTCATTCAGATCCTTGCTGTTCCTCAATTCATACCACTACTACTGTTCATTTCTTTTATGCTAATCTCCTAGCAATGGTAACAAGATTCTCACCTTGGCACATCACCTAGCAACTCGGTGTAACTGTCATGGATCATTCCAGAGCCAAATATATTTAGGATGCAAATCATACCAAGTTCACGAGCTCGGGAAGCTTCACAAGGCAAATTCTTAATAAAATTCAAAGGAAAGCTAAACTGTTCTCCTGATCATGAATCATTAGCCTCATGGACTAAGTTGCACCTCCTGTTATATTGCTACTTGCCAGGCTCTTCCTCTTGAGGAAGAGCCTGGAAAGTAGCAATACAAAATAAATTGGCATAAAGATACATAATTGTGAATCTGATTAAGTGAAAATGTTAAATACATAAGCAACCTAATGAAAGCATTACAAACAAAAATATTAATAAGATGAAATTAGTTTTTAGGAAATGTTTTCAGGTAAGTAATAATCAAAAGATGCCAAGCCAGGGAAACCAAAGTTGCAGGATATTCAAGAGGTGCTAAATATCACTAAGGATGCCAATATGAGAGCAAAAGTGCATTAGGCAAGCGATATCAAACGTATCTGATCAACCAAGGATTCTATCAAGGGAGTTGGGAAGCAAGACACGCACATCCTGGAAGTCAGAACATTCAACAAGGATATGAATGACAGGAAGAGGGACAATGCAGTTCAGACAATAAGCAGCAGTGCGACACCCCATTAAGTACCCATGAGTTAAACACACATGGCCAATACGTAACCTCCCCCAGAGCCGTTTCCCACCGCGTTACACAACTCCCGGATACCTGTTTACTATTAGGTAAACTGAGACATCAGTTAAAAGGAAATGCTGCCCAAATGCTTCTTTCCTACAGTGAGAATTCAACCCAAGACCTTTTGGCTTACCAATGTGACACCATGAAAAAAAAAAAGTAATAAATGTCTTGCCAATAAAATTAACTTCTTTATTGTTAAATTTTTAATTTATAAAGCGATTTGTTATTATTTTGACCATCGTCCTTTTTTGACTAGAGGAATCAAGCCATCTTTTGCAGCTTTCTCCATGGCTATACGTTCTTCCTTCTTCTTCAGATAATCTGCAACATTGTCGTACCGCTGCTTGTACAAAACATCCAAATTAAGTCCATCATGTCCCACTGAAAATTAGCAGAAATTAAATTAGCTTTTAAGACCCTTAATACATAGGTAGTCCATCATGCATTTAATATTACTTTTATCATTGTTTTATCCATTCTCTTACCAGTAAAGTGATGTTTTTGCTTTTTGCCGAGGGACACCAGCCAATGTTCAGCCACTTCTTGTAAATTATCATCTACAAGCTCAAACACAGAGAGAGGCTCTTCATCTTTCTCCTGCAGGACAATCAGTTCCCCACTCAAAGACCAGGCAACACTCCTTGGTTCAGCCTCAAGTTCTTTTGTCGAGATGTGCTTTAAAGTTATCCCTTCTATTCTGTACACAAATACAGCAGGAATTCTGAAAGAGATAATAAACTTTCAAAATGTTTCCTACAGTCAAAAATTAAATTGTCTCTATATGACAAATACAGCAGCACAATGTTTCTAAACCACATTCAATAAGCAGTCAGGTAAAAGCAATATTTTTAAAACTATCACAATACACTTATTCCATTCTTCCATAAAAATCCCCCTGGTAATTTGGTTGAAATCCAACTGCAACTAGTTGCTTTATATTCAATAAAGGGTACTGGGAGGGAAATACACACAGAAAAAGACAATCACTTCAAGACAAATTAAATAGGGTTATGCAATGGTCAAAACATTGGCAGATGCAGTTTAATGCTGACAAATGTAAGGTTTTGAGGCTAGGTAATGATGATAATTACAAGATACGAGCTAAATGGTGTCAAGATTGTAAAGTCGGATTGTGAAAGGGATCCAAGAGTTATGATTGGTAAGAATTTAAAACCAAAAATCAATGCATCAATTTTCGTTATAAGGCAAATAGGACACTGGGTTTTATTTCTTGAAGCATTAATAACAAAACACTTGGTGTTATTCTTCAGCTGTATCTTACTCTTGTTAAGCCCCATTTAGATTATGCAGTTCAGTTTTGGTCACCATACTATAAAATGGATATAAATTCACTAGAATGCGTCAAGCATAGGATGACGAAGTTAATCCTGCAAATTAGAAACCTATCATATGAAGTAAGATTGACAAAGCTTAATTTACGTTTTCTAGAAAGGCAAAAAATTAGGAAGACTGTACACATGATAAATGTGTACAAGTGGATGAATAGGCATAACAAAGAGGATATTAATGGGGTTTAAAAGTATCAACACAAAATAGAACACAAAACAATGGGAATAAATTGGATAAGTTTGGATTTAGAAAAGACCTGGGTATATACTGGTTCGGTAACAGGGTTGTTGATTTGTGGAACCAATTACAGCATGGTGTAATAGAAGATAGATCCCTTGATTGTTTCAAGCATAGGTTAGACATATATATGAATGAGATTGGGTAGATAGAAATAGAAGCTGCCTCGTACGGGCCAATAAGCCATCTGCATCTGCAGTTACCTACATTCTTATGTTCTTAATAAAAGATATATTGATATTACCTATCTAACAAAGCAGCTACAGAATGTACTTCTTCACTTGATGAATATAATGCAAAACTCTTGACAGCTGGATAATCAAGAAGGAATCTCTTAATCTCTTCAGATTCTTCATTTTTTTGCTGGACATACTCTTGATAGTGATGCAAAAGTGTGGTGGTCTGTTCTCTGGTATCACTGCATGCCAAGCATTCTCCTTTCAAATAATTCCAAAGCCTCAATGTTCCATCCTGCAAGAAGACTAAAATTGTAAAATCTCCTTTTGTAGTTACATGTCAGGGACAAGACTTGGTAAGAAATAAGAACATAAGAATGAATGTCTATTAATGTCTCCAAACTATCAGCTAATTGGCCGATAGATTGGTGAAAGTAATCTATCTCCTATCTTGAAAATTGGTACAGCACCACATTAGCAACCTTCCATGACTCTGGTACTCTGCCTGACCCTAATGATTTACTAAATATGGTAGATAATGACTCGCAAAGCTCATCTCTGAATTCTTTAAGCGCCCTGGCAAACACTTTGTCTTGCCCTGGGATTGAGAATTTGCCTAATTCTTTATAGGTGAAGGCATGTGTGATTGACAATCACAAAATGTTGTCTGTCGGGTAATATTCCCCTTATTTATGTGGTTAAATAATTCTATCCATGCTATTTTAACTTGAATAAAGTGAAATATTTTAAAAATCCTGGGAAAAGTTACCTGTCGATCAATGTTGCTGTGGAAAGATGCCTTTCAACTACACTAACGTAAAGCCAGTTTCACCTACACCTATTATGTCACATGCCCTATTTTATCACTTAAACCCAACAACCTGAGATACCAACTGGTTTGGATAATAGAGGTCACACTGTATTGTGTCCTGGATGGACCCAGACAATGGCTCAGGAAGTGACTGAAGGCCCTTGCTCAAAAACATTTCCAGCACTTGAATTTTGTATTAAAATTAAAATGCCACACTGTAATAACTTATGGCATTTTTGTTTGCTCCCTTTGCAAGAAAATATTTAATACCATCTATGAAATAGAAATACTGTAACACAAATACAATCAAATAAATATAAATAAATTTAGTGTTTAAAGTGATTTCCATATTAGGCAAACAAAAGAATCGATCTTAAGAAAACATATAAGTTCCAGTTACTTACCCCAGAGCATGAGAGAATAAGTTGGTTGTTTTTAGGTAAAAGGTCAACTTGCGTAACAAATTCTCGGTGGCCAAGACAAAAGGCCTCAATGTTGTAAGAATTAGGATAGTGAGATACGCGAATCTTTTCATCTCGGTCACAAGTGATGATATATTTGCTGTCTTCAGTAATTGTCTAAGGAAAGGAAATAAATTTTAATATCCAGTAATAACATAATTGCTAACATTTTTAATTTGCTGTATGGTATATATATATATATTGTACTGCACTGTACTTATAAGCTAATTATGATAAATTCCTAGATCTTATGGCACATAAACAAAACATGTGAAACCAAGCTCCTTAGTCAGCCTTTTTATCTGTTTCAAATACAACCAACTTCTAGTGCTGCATGGCAGTATTTTGTCTTCTACTTCTATGTAGAGCATATACTGAGACCCATTTAAAAATTTTACATAGTTAACTCATATTTTATACTGTACTTTGTTGTATGTCATTGATATGAAGAAATGTCAACACGTAAAACTCAAAACGAAAACAAATCAAACAATTTTGTTTTCAATAGCCAATAGGAGGGCTCCCGAGGTGGCTCCTAGCTATCTGGAAAACTCCGTTAAAATCAATCTGCACCTGGCCCTTGCCAGCCTACCGAGATCAGAGATCAAAATTTGCAATGGCCATCACTAGTCTGAAAAACTGGGACTCAAAGAGCACCAGTGGGAATGAGAAGTATAACAACGATGTGGTTCCTCTATCTCTTTCCCCAGTTCAGTTGTTGCTCTGGGTATTGTCCAGGTTGGAGATGTCCTCGGGCAAGGCGATCCTTCTGGCTACTTGGTGGCCAGTTCAAATGTGATTTCTGGCTCTTTTGACCCAGTGTCTGAACCTGGCCATTTTTCCACACCTGGAGTTTGACATTTTATCAGCATTTGCATGGTGTGCATGTGGATCCTTCAGCTTTCAATGTAGTGACAGTATGAAGTTTCCTGTCTCTTTTCATCTTAGTCCTCTTTCTTCCGTGTTCATTCCACTGGTTTTGTCCTTTGTCTTGGTTGTTTGTTGATCGACATCTTATCCCTAATACTGTTCTCTCTTCTTGCATGGCTGTGGCATAGCCACTCTTGTTGATTTTTGCTGTCAATACTTCCTTGGCACCATTTTGCAAGTTATCTTGTACTTTCTTTCACCTCCGGCTGGCTCATGCTTTTTGAGCCATCTTCGTCTCTCGATGTGGCGTTTCCTCCCCTCGAAGTCATATATTGAAATCATTGTCATCTTCATATCCGAAGGACAGACATCATATCTGGTCACTGTTCCTGATCCTGGTTGGGCTTGTGTTGCCTTAAGCCAGACCTACCAGCCTGGCATCTCATCTTCAATTTCGTAATTGCTGCCTCTTCTCACCATTATGCTCCATATTTTCCTTCTGTGCTAGATAGCTTCAGGGAGCCACTAAAGGGATTTCCCAGAAAATCAGATTTTCAAGTACAGTAGTGAAAAACCTTTTTCTGGATAAGCTCCGGAGGCTCCCTGACTCCCCCCTCCCTCTCTCCCCTTCCCCTGTACTATGTACATCGGTTCACGGTCTGTAAGGTATGGGCTAACATGTTGCTTGCATGGAAGCAAGAACTCCAGGATGCCACCTGTTGGCAGCTTTGTACACTATGGGGGTTCAAGCTAATTTCAGTACTTTATCTGTGCATTTCTTCACCTACATTCTAGATGCTTTTTCAGTGGGTGATTGTAACAATACACCAGCTCTCTATGATGGGACCAGATTTGGGCTCTGGTCCCCAGTACACCAACAGGATTCTCATGACTGATATGACTCGGTACTGGGAAGCTATCTCAGTGAGGTGGCTTCAGGAAGTCACCGGGGCTCGACAGAAGGAGCTGTTTTATTACATTCAACGCTGGTTTTTAATGTTTTTGTGTACTTTTTTTTTGCACATTGACAGACATGCATGCATATCCATAGCCATACATTTTACAACTTCAAGACACCCTTCATGTCTTGGAATTGTAAGACAAAAAGAACCCACCACCCAGCTTCATCTACAGCTCGCCAAACCAGCAACGAAGACTTTTTTCTTGCACAGGAGAGGTGACAATTTTGAAGTTGGCACTTTTGAGAAGTCAAGCAGCCAAGCTAACTAGCAGTTTCAAACACACATGACTAAATGCAGCAATAAAATATACAGCACTATGATTATTTATTAGGTCAGGTAACACAATGCTAAATAAGAACTATTTCAATTAGCAAAAGTAAAATACAAGAACTGTAATACGATTTTCCTAACACTTTGAATTGATTACTACTTGTATTCATCTCACAGACGAGTTATACCTACCAAATCCAAAAGCATTGAGAGATGCCCCAGCAAAGGTTTAGGTGTCACTTTAACAAGCGTCTTCATTCTTTCTTCTTTATTGCCTTTCTGTTTGGATAAACTGGGTTGGTCATCCTGTGGTTGACATCCCTTTAATGGGAAATTATACACATCACCAGATTTATCTGGGGGCATATTTAAACAATATATTAACAAACAAGTTAAATTTCTATAAAACTATATATATATATATATATATATATATAAAATCAGGTTTAAAAATAAGCCATTTCATGGACAGGATTAATGAACAGACCAATAATATGACACTCAGGGACCAGCCCCACATGGAGCTTTTAACACATCCCTGCAGCATCATATAAGATGGAAGGGAGTTGTAGGAGAACAGTCTAACTCAGTCCAGATTTCGAGGTACTGTATAGTGCTGTACCTTACATAGACATAATAAGCTCTACAAGCCTAGTATCAAACAACTCTCAGGTGATGTTTGAAACTATGCAGCTCATTACATCTATAGTTAAAACCAATAAAAAAACATACAAAATTCCATAACATTCCATAATGATAACATTAAACTAATATTTAAATAAGTGAAACGAGCAATATTATTTATCCACATTAATAATGATAAACAGTTATTTCTGGTATTTAAAAAGATGCAAAATGTACACTAATAGTTAACACAGTAGTATATACATTGAATTTATTTGAAGATTTGACAAATTACAACTGATTTCTTACACTGCTTATAGTAACATATTTACTGTATTGTTAAATTAAAAACAAGTAAATAAATAAATAAATAAATAAATAAAATATATAAATAAAAAATTAGCCACTTAATTAAAAATAAAATAAATATAAAATAAAATAAATAATAAAAAAATAGCCGCTTAAAATAAAAAAAGATCACTAGCACATGAAGATACACCTAAATTTAAATCAGGTTTCAAATATTTTGGCTCAGAATCAACACTTATAAAGTAAAGTGGATATTGTAATGTACTGTACCATTTTAACAATACCTTAGGCCCCTACTGCTTCTTCCCACATATTTATCTAGAACACATTATAATTATTTTCAAATTTTAATTGTGCACAACTAGATATTTTTAATGTTAGACAATTAAAGACAGTCCAAATAAATAAATATACAGAACCTTAAAAATAAAAAAAAGCTGCAAATTATTATACAGTACAAGTATTATTTTCACATAATACTTGCTGACTAAAATTCACTCAAAGCCTAACTAGTAAGCAGTGTCCTGGGTGAGTGCAGTACTGAGGTGGCTTTCACACAAACATAACCCACTAGCAAATTGTGGGCTGGCCGTATTTAATACTATACTGTATTTAAAACATTAGACAAACACAAACAAACCCGCCACAAGCAGTGTAGAAGAGTCAGATGTTATAACAATAGCCATGGGTCTCTTCACCAGATCATGGGTATAGAGGAGCGCCCACGTCCTTGTGCACCACACTGTTACCGCTTTAGTCTCGGATGCTACGGCTAAATAGTGTCCATCAGGAGATGCTCTCACAGACATAATTTGAGTCTCATTACTGAAAGTGGATATATATATGACAATTAGACAAATCTCATATTATATATAGTATTATATAAGACAGTTTCTTAATTACTTTCGTGTTATTTAATGCATACATCTTCAGAAGGATGAATATTACGAATGATTGATGAAAATTAAGCCACCCAAGAAAATTGCACTTATGTATTCATTCTTTACCTGAAGAAGTTTCAGAGTGGAATGGAAAACTGTAGTAAATAAACCCTTCAATAATAACTAGTTTCTTTACCATGAATTTTGATAACTTGATTGCTCTTCTTAATTCCGACATTAAGAAAATAGTGGATTATAATTAATAATTATAATTCAGTGTGTCGGGGGACAGGCAGTAAGAGTGTAATCATACACGTTAGGCTTATATATTGAGCGCCCCCCCCCCCCAGGTTGAATTACTGACCCCACCCAGGATGCAACCCCACAAAAAGCTGACCAACTCTTGAATACCTATTTACTGCTAGGTGAACATAGGAATTAGGCAATAGGAAATGTGCCCAACCATTTCAGTCCTGCTCGGGATTCGAACCCGGAATGCTCGATTGTGAGTAGAGAACGAACCTGACTGTCCTACCGGGACCCTCATACAGGTGTATGGCTCATGAAGCTGCTGAAAAAGCTATTTCAGAAAAATTTGTTCTAATAACAATATTCACAAACCTGCATCATCAACCAGAGTACATAAATTCTAAATTCATTTCAAAACTAATGTGAGCAATATAACTCACATTTAGCCATTTCTAATTAGTTAATTGCTTTTGTTTAAATTGTTGAAAGAAACAAGGGAAAATCTATATTACAGACTAACACCGTAAAGGCTATTCCTTTACTGGTAATTCTTAATTTTACTTGCTCATCTTACCTAGACGCAATGCTACTCGTGTTGTTACCATTTGTTTCTTTGGTCGTGTGTTTTTCAGCTGCATGCTTTTCCTCCATATTAGGCACATTGAGAATTTGGGTCTCAGAATTTCTGAGGAAGTGAAAACAAAAACCACATGTAGTTATTTAGAAAAAAAACTGAGTAGCAATACAGTAAAATAGCCAGCATAGCAATTTATTTAAGATTCCTTGAATGCATCAGAAAATAAGGAGATGCTATGATATACAATGCCTCAACACGTTACAGAAAACCACCCAAATGGTTTAACAAACCTCAACAAACACTTCCATTAGTTAAAGAGCATTTTCTGGAAGATAAGGAGAGAGAAACTGAGAAATTTGATAATTGTAATCACTGCATGATCACTTTTATCAAATGTGACCATGTATTTCACATTTGCATTTTATTTTTCTTCTAATGCATCAGTGATTTTGTCATAGTAGTCTAATAGCTGCAAAAGGTATGATCTTCCCACACTAAATCCATGTAGGCCCGAGTTGTTGAGTTCATTCATAAGATCTGACTGCTGATCACAGAGCAGTAGTCTCCTGCGACTAGTCTATAATTCTCAGCCAATGCTTTGCTCCCTCCCTTGTGTAGGGAGCTATATCTGGTGATACAAGTACTGTACCTGTATGTCTGGTATCTCCCCAGTGTCCAAGATTTTTCTCCACACTACATTGAGCGCTTGATGGGGAAAAAAAGCACCTCCCGCTTTCTATTCTATATTGTGGCTTGATGAGCTTGAGCCTAAGCTGTAGCTTGCTCACAGTGTCACTGTTAATATTCACACTGAGGTACAGTATTTGTATTGTCTGCAGTTCTCGATGGCATGATCACTGACCTTAAAAACAGGGCCTTAAAATTTAAAACAAAAAAATGAAATGATTGTAGGCAATCAAGACATATCCAGGTCAGCAAGCACCTAATCTAATAAATAACTTAAGAGTGCATAAAACCTGAAAATAGAGAAAAGATGCTTATTTGGAATATGAAGCTGAAGACCTATAGGGTCTCTACAGGTCTACTTAGGCAATCGTATAAAGGTCAGCAGGAAACTTCAAGGACTGTCAGAATCTATAAAAAAAAAAAAAAAAGGAATGGAATGCATACATTTCATCCTTATTCTTTACATTTTGTTGTGCTAATTAACCCTTCTACTGTGCATCACAGCTGGAGGGTAATTTCCTGCAAACTACACATGACGGCTAGCCGTTTTAAAGTACCATGTAAGATTTAAAAGTCTTGCATATTACTGGGGTTCACATTTGCTTTTGCAGGCCTTCAGTAACCATCCCCCCATCTTAAAAAAAGTACCGAGACCCTCAGTTTCCTTCTAGATCCTTAATAAAAAGATAAGGACCATGTTTGGCACTTCACCATGCAATGTATGGACATGCAGGATGGCCATACTATGAATCATTGAATTTTTAAAAGCAAATGAGTGATTACCATGTACATTTATGGAAAAAATGTGTGCTATGTGTAGTTATAAGATTTTGGTTTATACATATATATTAGTATAAATAAATACATGGTGTGCATATATTTATGCACACATATCTGTATACTGTATACATTACTTATATTTTGTAAGTTATACATAATGAACACTACCTTTGACGTCAAAACAACCTGTCAGTACGAAAAACTAAATAAAGCGTGAAACAATGAAAAAGTTATTCCTGAGCAGCACCTCACCTCATTTCTATAAAAAACCACAACGTCTCTGGGCTACTAGAGCTAAGCCACAGGAGATAGAGACTTTTTACCTGGATTTTGCAGCTTGATGGATGTTGATTAACATCAAAAGAAAACAATTATTTTCAGAAATTTTTTTTTGTATGCACCATGGGGTTGTCAACATTTAACGGGTGAGCAGCGCAGGGGGTTAATGTTACGTTAAAATGTTAAAATACACACAACAGTGTTAAATAATTTATAACCGAGAAAGTAAAGGGGCTCTAGCAGCAAATGTTTTTTGCATAAATTCCAAACAAAAATTTGCATTTATGATCAAAATGCCAGTTAAAGCATAGCCAACCTAGAAAATTTGGCTTTTGGTAAAGTGTCAGCAGGATGGGCACTCATTTCCTCATAAAAGAAAATTATCAGCAAGCGAGCTTCCTATTCTAACTGTAGCCTGTAGAGACAGCTGTTGTTGGTTTAAAGCTGTGTGCAAGGCTTGGTTATACAACTGTATAAGCTAGTTCATCCAGAATCTGAATTATATTTGCATGCAAGTAATAATCAAGGCCTTTTGGCAGAAAAGCCTGAAACGCTATGTGTATTAGTGGCTTTAGGTATTGTATGTACTAGCTCTATCTATAAATCCAACATTGCTTGTAAATCAACTACCTGTATGTAATTTTCCCGAATAAATTTTTTATTATTTATTATAAAAAATTAGCCATGCAAATGTAAATCTGTGCCTTGCATTTAATAATTTATGCCTTTTGACAAAGATTTATTGATTCTTGACAATGCTCAGCTAAGGAATCCACAACTCCTCCTGCTCATGGTCCAAACTAGAGAACTTATATCTACCGAGTCACTATTCTCTTGTGAAGTAAGTCAGGTTTGGTTCTAATCTAGGCTGTCAAATTTGAAGTTCTGCAAAATAAATTGCCCAAAACGCTATGCGTGCTAGTGGCTTTACAAGAATGTAAAATCATCATCATTAGTATGTACTCTCTTAACCCCCAATGTACAGGTGATGAGTCACAATAACGTGGCTAAAATATGTTGACCAGACCCCACACTAGAAGGTGAAGGAACGACGTTTCGGTTCGTCCTGGATCATTCTCAAGTCCTGAATCGACTTCTCAAGTCGATTCAACAATCGACTTGAGAATGGTCCAGGATGGACCGAAACGTCGTCGTCCCTTCATCTTCTAGTGTGTGGTCTGGTCAACAACCCCCAATGTACCTTCTTGTATATAAATAAATTAAATAATAAATATCAGCGACCATCACGTAAAAATGTAAGCTTTCTCCCAATAACTTGAGGCAGAGTGACACACCGAGACCCCACTTCCAGGAGGGACTAAGAGATCTACTAAAGATCGGGGTTAACAAGAATAAAATCAAATTTCCTCCTTACCTGCCATCGTAAACTAGTACATTGTTCCCACAACAAAACGCTATAAAGTTCTGAGCGACCTCTATGCGACCCATTTTTGTAGTCTTACAATTGTAATTTTCCTTATGGCGTTAAATTTGTTTTTCTTTAGTAGTTTGTGCAATGTATATAAAGTTGTCTGGTGTAGTGTCTTGACCACGTGGAGTGAGTGTGTATGTGTGTGGTGGTCGCCTCCTCCTGGACACTGTGACCCAAGGCTGCCAGATCCAAATTGCTGAAAGTAGCGAGCTGACGGTCTAAAAGTAGCGAATTTGTAATAGGAGTAGCCCAATTTTTTTGTTTAGTGACTGATACGGGTTTCAAGGTAATCTATTTTGATATATTGAGTACATTAAACGATTTTAATTGTTTTATTAATATTATCTCTGCGCATATATATATATATATATATATATATATATATATATATATATATATATATATATATATATATATATATATATATATATATATATATATATATATTTATGTATATATATATATATATATATATATATATATATATATATATATATATATATATATATATACATAAATAAATGTTGGACCAGTCAATGGTTAACAGTAAGCGCCACTGACTTTCAATTTCATTAAGTTTAGCTAATACTAATCAGCTAATACTCATGGAAGTTCTGAAAATGGTGGCCGTGTGTGGCTAAGGCATATGCTAGGTGACAGATTTTTCACCTTTTTTAAAGTTTCAACATTACGTAGAGTACGAGAAAGGAGCTACAGTATTTGCAAGCTTTCACTAAAAAATTATGGCATCTTTCTTAAATATTTTGAAACTTTTCCTGCGTTATAAAAAATTTTTGTCTGTTAGTGAGCCGAAGTGCTGAAAATTCGTAACCTAAGTCAACTTTCTCCAGGGGCAGATACATGGAATTGTAGTCCAAATTAACATGAAGCTTTGCATGATGAGGATGCACGATTCTTCTGAGTTTTCCAAGTGTGAAGTTTTCTAAGGCAGTGTGAAGGCTACACTGATCTTCATGTGAAATATAGCTTATTGGAGGGATCAGAGTACATTGAAAATAGTTGCCTTGCAACATATCTATCACAAGAGGAAAAAGCTATTTGGTAATGAGTTGTTAGAGAATCCCACTGATCTAACAGCCGCTTTAAACTACCGCTCCTTGCCAACCATCGTCTTCCTGATAAAGGTATTAACTGTAAGGGATCTTTCCCATCATTTATCAATCTGTAAATTTCTAGATAACCCTCTCATCTTAATGAAGATCTGTGGAACCAGGTGTAGCTTCTGGGGATGAAGTATTAATGACAAGGTTGGGATATCTCTGGCCCCTGGTGAAGGTTACCTTGCCTTGCGGTTACTTTTTCCTTCAAAGGTTCCTAGGATCAACGTCCCCAGGGGCCGGTCTCTGACCAAGCCTCCTGCGGTAAGTGGTCTAGTCAATCAGGTTGTTGGACGCGGCTGTGATTTGTACACATTACATTATAAAAGCATAAAATAATCATCATTGAGTTTCTTAATATTAATAGCCCAAAATGCTTTTAAAGTAGCTCAAAAAGTCGCAAGTAGCGAAATTAAAAATTTGGGAGCGCGCGGCTCTCAAAAGTAGCCCAATTTGCTACTTGTAGCGCAATCTGGCACCCCTGCCTCCGCCTGGCCACTGTCAACACCTGCCACTGTTAAACCCGGCTTACATTTCAGATTATTTCATTTTAAATCATACATTTAACTCCTTATGTAAAATACTTTGGCAGATATTCGTAATATTGTTATTAATAAATTAAATATTTTACCAATTACTTGAATACTACATGAAAATTATATGTAGATCCCTAATGGATCGGCCAATTGATGGGAATATTAGATGAACTTGTAGCTAGTTGTTTAACATAAGAACATAAGAATAAAGGTAAATGGAGAAGGCCTATTGGCCCATACAAGGCAGCTCCTATTTATAACAACCTAATCCCACTCATATACATGTCCAACCCGCACTTGAAACAATCGAGGGACCCCACCTCCACCACGTTAGCGGCAATTGGTTCCACAAATCAACAACCCTGTTATCGAACAATTATTTACCCAAGTCTTTCCTAAATCTAAACTTATTCAATTTATACCCATTGTTTCGTATTCTGTCTTGTGTTGATACTTTTAATACTCTATTAATATCCCCTTTGTTATATCCATTCATCCACTTGTAAACCTCTATCATGTCACCCCTAACTCTTTGCCTTTCCAGCGAATGTAATTTAAGCTCTGTTAATCTTTCTTCATATGACAGATTTCAAATTTAGAGGATTAACTTCGTCATCCTACACTGGATGCGTTCTAGTGAATCTACAGTATATCCATTCTATAGTATGCCAACCAAAACTGATTGCATATGGTGAAGAACAACCAGGTGTCTTATTACTAACGCTTCGATAAATAAATCCCAATGTCCTATTTGCCATATTACGAGCATTTATGCATTTATTTTTTTGTTTTAAATTCTTACTAATCATAACTCCCAAATCCCTTTTTTAATCTCAACACCATCTAGCTCCAATCTTGTAACTCGTCTCGTAATATCATCATTACCTAGCCTCAAATCTTACATTTGTCAGCATTAAACTGCATCTGCGAATGTTTTGACCATTTCAAAACCCTATTTGGATCATTTTGAAGTGATAGTGAGTCTTTTTTTTTGTGTTTATTACCCTTCCAAATTTTGTATCAGCAAATTTGCAAATATTGCTGCTCAAACCTATAGTTTTCTATAGTTATCAAAGTACTGTATCAGAAATGTTGCAAGTATGACTCTTGGACATTATTTTGAGCGGAATTTATTGTAATTGCACCTATTTGGAGTTTCAAATTCAAATTATATACCGAAAATATTTAAATTAATGAAACTGCAATGGGTGTGATTTTGCCCAAATTGACCCTCATTTTTCAAAATTTAGACTCTTAATTTATTTGATTAACTGTTACTCTTTGCATTCTGCTTGACAGAAAATTGAATATCCTACTTTACCTGTTATTCTACTGATTTAATTTTGTAGGCTATCACTCCATGATCACATTTATCAAATGCCCTTATATAGTCCATGAACACCACATCTGCATTCTGTTTTTCTTCTAATGCCTCAGTGACTTTGTTGTAATAGTCGAGTAGCTGCAAAAGCCATGATCTATCTGCTCTAAATCCATATTGGCCCGAGTTGTGGAGGTCATTGGTCTCCATAAAACTGGAGATCTGTCTCCTGATCACTCCCTCAAATACTTTTATTATGTGGGACATAAGTGCAACTGGTTTATAATTCTTAGCCAATGCTTTGCTCCTTCCCTTGTGTAGAGGAGCTATATCTGCTGATTTAAACATTTCTGGTATATCCCGTGCCCAAGCTCTTCCTCCACACTATACTGAGTGCTTGTGCTACTAGAACTTTGCATTTCTTTATAAATGTTGAATTCTGTAAGTCTGAACCTGGGGCTGAGTGCATGGGCATGTTTCTCTTTCAAAATTTATCTTTAAAAATCTGGAGCATTTGTGTTGATATTAGTTATATTCTCAGGGGTTTGGATATCATACATAAAGAAGCTGTCCAGATTTTCTACTTTAATGCTGTTTATTGGGGTGCTAAACATGTCCTCATATTGCTTTATCAGGATTTCACTAATTTCTTTGTCATCCTCTGTGTATGAACCTTCACTTGTAAGAATAGGTATATAACATTATAACAAACATTTGTTCTGTATTTCAGATTCAAAGTAATGTATGTATACTGCAAGTAAGGAAGTAAGGGATGGGTTTCGATAATTGTACTCCAGTGTAGAGCTTAGAAGCTCGTGATCCATTACACCAAAGTACTTCTAGCACTTAACACTTCTAAATCTTGTTCAAATTATTTTGGTTATATTGTAAACTTCATAACTCCATTTTGACATTTCATGAATTTCTTCCTAATATTTCTGCTGTGGGGGTAAGAATAAAAGTCAACACTCCTAAGAATTGTGAAATATTTATTAAAATAGAAGTAACACATTAGCGACAAAATCTGAAAAGTCAACATTGTTGTGGTTCTAACCACAAATACTGTATAGTGACAACTGTGTCTTCATCTCTAATAAGAAGTCAATAAAATTCTTAGTAGATGTTTGTAAGTTAAATTCATGAAAAATGTCATCACAGAAGGTTGAGGGAAAGCCATCAAAGAATGCAGGTAACACACTGTCCCTCTGGGGTATGGGTGATGCTGACCTCGACGCACCAGCACGCTGTCTCAGTCCCATCCCTAAGCATTGATTGTGACCGAACAATGGGAATGATGCAAGAATGATTAAAAACTGGGGGAGACTGTCCTCTAAATATTGCTAGGTATTTATTATTGTAACCTTCAATACTGGTAATTAGCTCATTAGGAAAGACAGCAAAGTTTGTTTAAATACAACCTGAGAGCAGCACACATGACTCTGGATCTGTCATATATGTACCATGACCAGTAGAGAAACATATATGTAAGAACTCGTTGAACAAAATATATGGATTGTTTAACAGACCTGATCAGCTCAGAAACAGGGACATCATTTAAAATGCAAGTAAGCTGACACATTGTTTTTCAGGTTTGGTCAACATAATACATGTGTTAATATTGTTGTGTCATACTTCATTTCAAGTTTTGAAGGGTCTGTGTATGGTCCTGTATGGCTGAATGTTCATAATCTGTGTATAGTCCTGCATGACTGAACCTCCACTGGTATGTGTATTGTCCTGCATGACTAAACCTCCACTGGTCTGTGTATGGTCCTGCATGACTAAACCTCCACTGGTCTGTGTATGGTCCTGCATGACTAAACCTCCACTGGTCTGTGTATGGTCCTGCATGACTGAACCTCCACTGATCTGTGTATGGTCCTGCATGACTGAACCTCCACTGGTCTGTGTATGGTCCTGCATGACTAAACCTCTACTGGTCTTTGCATGGTCCTGCATGACTGAACCTCCACTGGTCTGTGTATGGTCCTGCATGACTGAACCTCCACTGGTCAATGTATGGTCCTGCATGACTGAACCTCCACTGGTCTGTGTATGATCCTGTGTATATCAGTGGCATATTTTTTCCTGGCCATGCTACCAACTCTCGCAAGAGAAGTTGCAACAATAGACTCTCGAAAATGGCAATATTTAGAGTACACATTGGCACTAGAATTCATCTTGCTCACTCAGCATCACACAAACATATAATAGTTAAAGCTCTCGTGACTAGAATAATGTTATGTACATCTAGATTTCACAACCAACAATACACCACTCAAGTGATTATTCTGTGCATGGATGGACCCAGGATCTATATTTTATAGCTCAATCACACTACAGGCAGCAACCTAATGTTATTTGCAATATAAAAGGCCAATAAGACACTAATGAATAAAATATAAAAGATTAATTGTTTATAATAAGGTTATGTTAGGTTCATCAGCCAATATGGACACATGGGGGGGGTGCTGTGCTATTTGGATACAGTCAAACATAAGACAGCAATGTATCGTGGGAATTATTAAGGCTGCACAGAATGCAAAAAACATGAACATGACCCCATAAACAACACAAAAGCATTTAATTGACATCATGTATAATGTTCACTGCTGCTACACTTTGTAAGCTAACCTGAGAACTTTTATCCTAGTTAACCTAACCTAATTTAATGAGTCCATCCTAATAAAAACATTCAAACTCTTAAATATGTAAGTAGGTGTAATACTGAATTACTGTGACCACATATACTGGTACTATCCTCTCCGTTGATCATACTCTGAATACTGTATGCATCCATCATCATCCTGGTATTGTGCATACATTTACAACTGTATTTTTGCATAGCTTAATCTCCTCTGAAAAATACAATCATTCAAGATACACAATTAGTCCAAGCAATAACCAATGAGGCAGATTTTTAGTACATAATACAGCCCCGCTCCTGTGCCAGCTAAGTCCACTACGGGCTCACCATAGTCTCTGCTACTTAGAACTTTTTGTCCCAAGTAGCTGAATCTAAAACAACAACAACAACAACAAGTTTTTAGTGACCATTGAGGCATGTCTGTTAATGACCAGTGAGGCAGGTCACAGTAGGTGACCATTGAAGTAGGTCATAGTTAGTGACCAGTGAGGCACCCCTCAAGGACCAGTCAGACATGTCTCAGTGATCAGTGAGGCATGTCTCAGTTTATGACATTTGAGACAGGTCTCAGTGAGGTACCAAAGGTGTCTCAATAAGTAACTAGTGAGGCAGGTCACAATGAGTGATCAGTGAGGCAGGTCACAATGAGTGATCAGTGAGGCAGGTATCAGTGACCAGTGAGGCCACAGGAAGTGACCAGTGAAGCAGGTCACAAATAGTCACCAGTGAGGCAATCCTCAGTTAGTGACCAGTGAGGCAGGTCTCGGTGAGTGACTAGTGAAGCAGGTCAAAGTTTATGACCTGTGAAGTGGGGTCTGTGAGGTACCAAAAGTAAATCTTGATGAGTAACCAGTGAGGTAAGTCTCGGTGAATGACCAGTTAGGCAGGTTTCAGTGAGTGACCAGTGAGGCAGGTCTCGGTGAGTGACTACTAGCAGAGGCAGGTTTCAGTGGGTGACCAGTGAAGCAGGTTTTACTGGGTGACCACTGAAGCAGGTCTCATTGGGTGACCATGAGAAAAGTTTGAGGGGTTAATGTATAACATAAAGCATACCTATATAACCAAACATATTGTACCATATTCAGCATATTTTTACATTCTCATAACTTTAGTTGCACAGTATTGTAAATACAGTATGTCACTCTTGTATGCAGTATATCATTCTTGTGTTGTAGACAATACATTATTCTTGTACACAATGCATCACTTTTGTACTCAATGTGTCACTCTTGGTTGAAACAATGTCATTATTGTACACAATGCATCACTCTTGTATACAGTATGTCACTCTTGTTTTGTAATCAGTATGCCACTCTTGTACACAGTACGTCACTCTTGTATTGTAGACAATACATCATTCTGGTATTGTATACAATACGACACTCTTGTATCACCCATGATTGAAACACTAAGAGGCAGATATTTTTCCACTTGTCTTGTATCATATACTCTTTAGTTTAGTTCGTGAGTGAAATCATATACTCTAAAGGCAAACCTGTGGATAAAATACACAAACACTCGTACACTCATCCTTTACAAGTACTGTACAGTAATAAATGTACATGACACATCTCAACAGGGTAAAACAAAATATTTGATCATTTTTTCCAAAGGCTGGGTCCATCCTCAATGCACTAACAGTAAGTCATAGGAACATACCAGATATGAAAACATCATTTGCACACAAAAATATCTTAAAAACAATGTAGTACTAGAAAACTATTGATACAAAAATTGCATTAAGTATAATTTCTTTGGCACAATGATACAGTATATCAAAAGATTTAGTAGTGATCAGTTATATTAAAATACAATGATAAATTAGCCTAACCTACTCGTGCAAAACATTTGAATGTTAGCGTGCAAAAAATCTTTAAAAATATTCACAAAAGGGAGCCTGAGTTATATTTGTTACATTACAGAAGAGTCTTCAGGAAATTTATTACTAACACGACCCGTAATAATGTCGTGTTTACTCTGGAAACTCGCATTTTTGTTGATAGCTGTCATCATCAGTGTGCTTATAGCTGTAGTCTTCTAAAACCTGACAACAGTTTTTATTTAGCAGTTATATTTACTCTCGTAGTTTTTCTTATACTGTACCGTACTAGTCGCCTAACCAATGTTGTGTTTACATTGCTAGGTGATGTCTTGTTTACAGTGGAAACTACCATTATGTTTATGATGGTATAAGTCACTGTGTTTATATTACTAATTGCTACAGTGATTTTATTGGAAATTGTCGTGTTTCGGTTGTTGACTACTGTCATGTTTGCATTGGCAGTTATCGTCTTGTTTGCATGAGATACTTTGAGCTCTGTAATTAATTCATTCACTCATGAACATTGGAAGATATTTTTATGCTCTACCTAGAGTTTGCTAGTGTAGTCTAGTAAACTAGACTTGCATCACATGTTTTCCTCTGATTCTATGTATAGCCACCCTGTGAGGTTATTTGGCCAGCTCATGATCTATATTCTACAATCCTTCATATAGAATGGGTAGCAGCACATAGGTTTGCTGTGTGCATCAAAATTTGTTAGAAAAAAAAGCACTGGCAGCTATTCTCATGTTTACATTGGCAGCTGCCATCGTATTTGCATTAGCAGCTACGGTTGTGTTTATGCTGTTTGCACTGACAGCTACCATCATGATTCCACTGGCAGTTACTGCCGTGCTTGCACTGGAAGCTATCGTCCCCTTTGCACTGGCAGCCACAGTTGTGTTGGTAGTGGCAGCTACTGTCATGTTTGCCTTTGCCACTACTGTCACATTCACAATTGCACTGACAGTTACCAAGTAACCATTATATTTGCACTGGCAGCTACCATTGTGTTTGCACTGGGGGCTACCATGGCATTTGCACTGGAAGCTATTGTCGTATTCATACAGGCTATCATCATATTTGTATTGGCCAATGCCATCATGTTTACATTGGCAACTACCGTCATGTTTGCACTGGAAGCTATCACCGTGTTTGCACTGAAAGCCATCGTCATGTTTGCACTGGCAGCTATCATCCTGCATGCATCATCAATAGCTGTTGTGATGTTGGCACTGGAAGCATGTCTTGTTTATACTAGCACCACCGAATCCTCGTGCTTGCACTAGCAGCTATGGTGTTTTCTATTGGCATTTCTATTGGCAATTATGGTGTTTTCTATTGGCAGCTATAGTGCTGTACATTGGCATTTCTATTGGCAGCTATGGTGTTTTCTATAGGTACAATAGAGTTTTCACTGGCAGCTACCATAGTGTTTACAAGCTATGGAAGCTATCATCGTGTTTACACTGCAAGCTATCACCATGTTTGCACTGGTAGCTATGTCGAATTTGCAATGCCAGCTAAACACTGTGTTTACACTAGCAGTTACTGCTGTATTTGCATTATCAGTTACAGTACTGCCATATTTACATTGGCAGCTATCATCATGTTTGCACTGGAAGTTATCATTGTGTTTGCTCTGGCAGCTACTATCAAGTATACATTGCCAGCTATTGTTGTTTTAAAATAAATAAATGCTATTGTGTTCACATTTAACATTTTTGTCATGTTAACACTGGTATCTGTTATTGTGTTTATACGGTACTGTTATCTGCCATCATTTTTCATTATCATCTGCCATTATTTTCATCTATTGTGTTTATATTGGTAGCAATTGTCGTGTCTTACATTAACAGTTGATATCATGTTTGCATGCAGGATGTTGTCTTGTTTACACATACAGTCACTTGGGTATTGACAGCTTTTTTTATATTTACACTGGAACCTGTCATATTGTTTATGCTGGAATCTGTTGTCATATTAACTGGAATTTGGTATCGTATTTACACTGGGAATTGTTGCCTTCTATTAATTTTACCTCTGTTCTTGAATTCTGGTGTTATAGCCATACTTTAGTAATACTTGTTTACATTGGTAACTGTAAGCATGTTTGCAACAACAGTTGTTGGAACATTTATACTGATAGTTGTACTAGTGTTTACACTGGTAATTTGAGTTTACATTGGTAGATCGTCATAAAGTTAACCCTAGTGGTCGTTATATCTGAGTAGGTAATTGTTTGGTTGTCGTAGTTATTTCACTGGCAGTCATCATGGTTACATTGATAGTTTAGTTTACACTGGTAGTTGTCATTCTATCTTCATTAATAAAGGACATGTTTATATTAGTGGTTCTGAAGTTTACATTTATAATTACAGCATGTACATATTTGTTTACTTTAATATTCATGGTTTCCACTATAAAAGCTGTTGGTATTTGCACTAGTAGGTATTCAAGTGTTGAAATTTGCAGATGTTAGACATGACACAAGCACTTACAGCATGTATAATATTACATTATCTTGATGTTTACTGTTGATCCTATGTTCACTCCATTGCCTGTCCTAGTGTTGTATCCTTGGAAACTGAAGAACTCATTTTTGCTAATGATAAATATCTCAGATGGTTAATGATACCGCTTTGATGCTAACAATCTCGACTACAATTTCAGTTACTAAATAAAATTTTATTTGTTAAAAGGATGGCCACTGCTTGTCGCCTCATAAATTGGCTAAGTGCGTTACACATTTTTTTTTTTTTTGAACACCTGAGAGCCAATGGGGCTGGTTAACACAACAGAGATGGCTCATTAGTTATTACCTTCTGAAACATTATATTGCACTCGTTTTCCAGTTTGGCTCAGAAATGCAAGATCCTATACACTGATATGTTAGTCATCTTTACTGACGTGACTATACATTATGGTATTTATTGCAGTGGGTGAGGGGTGGGACCAGCCCCCAGGCCTACCACACTCTCCAGTGCTCCTCCCTGCTGCATCTGTCCCTGCAACATACAAATTATATGAACATAATTGTGAATAACATGTTTTATATTCTGAAGAGCACCATGATAAACAAGTATAAAGACTTAAACTGTTGAATACATATTCAGCTCACCAAGTTGAGCTGTCCAGCAGTGAGGCAAGCTGGTAGACATCATTGGCTAACAGTACACAACTCAACATATTTCTCATCAACACTTGGTTTCCTGGTTAATCTTCCCTTTAACTCTTACATTCTTTTCCATAAAGTTTTCAACTTATATAATTTACATTTTGTCTAAACCATCTAATAATTCATCATTTTCTATTAACAACTTGATCCCCTACATAACAAGTGAGCCCCCCCTGCATAACAGCTGGGTCTCCTAAATAACAACTTGGCCCTCTATATATTATGAGCATATTGTTATACATATTTTGAGCACTGTTGTTATGAGCATAATTACAGTGCTCACCATGCATAACAACCGAGTCCCTTCTGTTGTTCAGCAGGGACATCAATAATATATCCCCTAATCAATAATATATTGATAATACAGTATTTTGTAAAGTGATACAGTGCTGTTTTTTATAAGGTTGTTAATCATAGACAGTGATTATTTATGAAGACTACTGTATGTTATGTAAGAAGGATTGTGAACCAGTTATTATGAATTGTCATATGAATTTTATTATCATGTAATGAGTTTTATATTTAAGACTAAAAGACTAATACTGTGCAGTACTACAGAATAATGAATAAAAGTCCTGTAACTAATTCTATAATGAGGGTTCGTATAAACTCTGAAACATTATGAACCCAAACTATAAACAGTCTAAATAACATTAATAAGTAATTGACAACCGATGTCTATTACCAAAACGTGATGATACAATTTCAGGGTTCAGACTACATATCTGTATGGAAGAAGTCTAGAGATCAGGGCTTGGGAGCTGAAGGACGACCTATTAAAAACACTATAATTGAACTTGCTGATTAAGGCCCAGGAGCTCACCCCGATGGAAAATAAGGATTGGAGGTGGATGGGCGAGTGTCTAGGGAACTAGGGTGATCCTGAGCTCAGGAGCTTGAGCACGACACAGTGAAAAATATAAAATGTTGAAAAATGATTGCATATTAACAATGCAAAGCAACCATGCAATAATGTAAATCAGTTGTGCCATGTTGCAGATCAATATCATGTAATTCCAACCTACAGAATCCCACACATAACTTTCCAGCTGACATGTCCTAAAAAGCAACTCAATACTTAAGATCTAAAAATGTTGATCTTGTTCATCAACATTCTCTCTTCATCCCCATTCTCCATGTAATCATCATCTCGTTCATTGCTGGCAGCTAGTCCTGAGGGAGGGTGCCCATATTCCCATCTATGGAATGAATTAACTACTAAATATATTACAGTGAACAAAATGTATACTTAAAAAACATGATAAAATCTTGGGAATTATTAAGGAGATAAAATCTTGGGTGATGTCAAAGAATAAGAATTGTGTGTGTGTGTGTGTGTGTGTGTGTGTGTGTGTGTGTGTGTGTGTGTGTGTGTGTGTGTGTGTGTGTGTGTAATTACCTAAGTGTAATTACCTAAGTGTAGTTACAGGATGAGAGCTACGCTCGTGGTGTCCCGTCTTCCCAGCACTCTTTGTCATATAACGCTTTGAAACTACTGACGGTCTTGGCCTCCACCACCTTCTCACTTAACTTGTTCCAACCGTCTACCACTCTATTTGCGAAGGTGAATTTTCTTATATTTCTTCGGCATCTGTGTTTAGCTAGTTTAAATCTATGGCCTCTTGTTCTTGAAGTTCCAGGTCTCAGGAAGTCTTCCCTGTCGATTTTATCAATTCCTGTTACTATTTTGTACGTAGTGATCATATCACCTCTTTTTCTTCTGTCTTCTAGTTTTGGCATATTTAATGCTTCTAACCTCTCCTCGTAGCTCTTGCCCTTCAGTTCTGGGAGCCACTTAGTAGCATGTCTTTGCACCTTTTCCAGTTTGTTGATGTGCTTCTTAAGATATGGGCACCACACAACAGCTGCATATTCTAGCTTTGGCCTAACAAAAGTCATGAACAACTTCTTTAGTATATCGCCATCCATGTATTTAAATGCAATTCTGAAGTTAGAAAGCATTGCATAGGCTCCTTGCACAATATTCTTAATGTGGTCCTCAGGTGATAGTTTTCTATCTAGAACCACTCCTAGATCTCTTTCTTTATCAGAATTCTTTAAAGATTTCTCACATAATATATAGGTTGTGTGGGGTCTATGTTCTCCTATTCCACATTCCATAACATGACATTTATTAACATTAAATTCCATTTGCCAAGTGGTGCTCCATATACTTATTTTGTCCAGGTCTTCTTGAAGGGCATGACAATCATCTAAATTTCTTATCCTTCCTATTATCTTAGCATCATCAGCAAACATGTTCATATAATTCTGTATACCAACTGGTAGATCATTTATGTACACAATAAACATCACTGGTGCAAGAACTGAACCCTGTGGTACTCCACTTGTGACATTTCTCCATTCCGATACATTGCCTCTGATTACTGCCCTCATTTTTCTATCAGTCAGAAAATTTTTCATCCATGATAGAAGCTTACCTGTCACCCCTCCAATATTTTCCAGTTTCCAGAACAACCTCTTATGTGGAACTCTGTCGAAAGCCTTTTTTAGGTCCAGATAGATGCAGTCAACCCAGCCATCTCTTTCCTGTAATATCTCTGTGGCCCGATCATAGAAACTGAGTAAATTCGATACACAGGATCTTCCTGATCGAAAACCATACTGTCTGTCTGATATTATATCATTTCTCTCCAGGTGTTCTACCCATTTAGTTTTGATTAGCTTTTCCAATACTTTCACTATTACACTTGTCAATGATACAGGTCTATAATTGAGGGGGTCTTCCCTGCTGCCACTTTTGTAGATTGGAACTATGTTAGCCTGTTTCCACACGTCTGCTACGATTCCTGTACACAGGGATGCCTGAAAGATCAGGTGAAGTGGAATGCTGAGCTCAGATGCACATTCTCTCAGAACCCATGGTGAAACGCCATCTGGGCCAGCTGCTTTGTTCCTCCCGAGCTCCTTTAGCATATTTTCCACTTCATCTCTAGACACCTCTATCCGCTCTATGTTGTTCTCTGGAATTCTTATTGTGTCTGGTTCTCTGAAGATTTCATTTTGTACAAACACACTTTGGAACTTTTCATTTAATGTTTCACACATTTCCTTTTCATTTTCCGTGAATCTGTTTCCCATTTCCAACCTCTGGATATTATCCTTTACCTGCAATTTGTTGTTTATGAATTTGTAGAATAGGCCCGGTTCTGTTTTACATTTATCTGCTATCCCTTTTTCAAAATTTCTTTCTGCCTCTCTCCTTACTGCTGTATAATTGTTTCTCGCATCTTTGTATCGCTGGTATGTTTGGGGGTTTGGCCTCTTCCTATACTGATTCCATTTTTGTGTCTTTTGGTCTCTTGCCCTCTCACAATTTCTGTCGAACCAATCCTGTTTTCTGGTCCTGCATCTCTGTTTTGGTATAAATTTTTTTGTGCCTTTATCATATATTTCACAAAACTTGCCATACTTGTGTGTGTGTGTGTGTGTGTGTGTAGGCATGTCTTACCTTGTGGGGTTGTGGGGTCTTGCAGGTGTGGGTTGCCACAAGAGGTCATGATGACTGGGCTGGTGTGGCGGTTACAGTGGGCGCGGCTGCTGCAGTACTGACAGTGGCATGGGCATGTATGGACCTCTCATGTGAGCGCAAATGGTGAGCATGGCTAAAGCGCTTGTGGCAGTAGGCACAGCTGTACCGGCGTTCTACCCCACACTCCAAACGCATATGGCGGGAAAGGTTGGAGCGTAAAGTGTAGGTGCGACCACATTTTGGGCAGGAGTGTGTCATGGCATTGCCTGCACTGCTTGCAGCTTCAGCAGCTTCAACAGCACGACCCACACCACGCCCTCGCCCTCCCCAGAGACCCGTTGCCAGCCAGCCCTCACAGAGCAGCAAGCCTGCAACACTCTAGCGTTAGCACACACTAACCTCTTCCATGCTCACACCCGCACTCTACATAGAAGCACATATTACTGTAATCAAAAACAAAACATGGAGACAGGTGACGTACAAGGAACTGTCACAATCATGCACTATTGTTGTCAAATAATGATGCAATACTGCTTCTGTTGATATATGTTTAAACTAAATGACATCAAACATACATGTTATGTAAGACCGAACAATCAGCATTATGTATACACTTACATATGATTAACACAATTAATGTAGTTGCTAGGAACAGGATTCACCACAAACACCATTGCTGTGATGCAGATTAACTATTGGTAGAAGCAGAAACCAGCACCACCGAGACAGCTTCAGCACATCAACACCAACACATGGCAGCAGCGGAGACATACACACCATGTAAGTGTAACATCACACAAGTGTAAATCCCACCCATGTTATTGACACATGGCAGCAGCGGGGACAGCTACACAACCATGTTGATACTAAGTGCCACCAGTGTTTGCTCAATGCATTATATGTAATTTGGACTACTTACATGAACGTACTATATGGAGGACGTACATGATATATGTGTTCTATGGAGTGCACATACATATGTACGTACTATGGACTAAATACATGTGCGTACAGTGGATTACTCACATGTATGTACTATGCATTACATGTACGTACTATGGACTACTTACATGTACGTACTATGGACTACTTACATGTACATACTATGGATTACTCACATGTATGTACTATGGATTACTCACATGTACATACTATTGACTACTCACATGTACATACTATGGACTACTTCAATGTACGCACGATAGATTACTCATATGTACGTACTATGGTCTACTCACATGTACATACTATGGACTACTTGCATGTATGCACTATGGGCTATTCACATGTACATACAAAGGGCTACTCGCATGTACGTACTGTGGACTACTTACATGTACGTACTATGGGCTACTCACGTGTACGTACTATGAACTATTCACATATACATACCATGGACTTGACGCATGTATGTACTATGGACTACTCGCATATACATACTATGGACTACTTGCACATACATACTATGGACTAGACGCATGTATGTACTATGGACTACTCGCAAATACATACTATGGACTACCCGCATGTATGTACTATGGACTATTCGCATATACATACTATGGATTATTCACATGTATGTACAATACTGAACAGTGTAACTCTAAACACTTATGTATCTTTTACTGTGACACCAGTATTACAGTTGCACTCTAAAGTGCACATTACATTGTAGCATTGTACAACTACACATCCATGTGCACATGTCACAGTGCTGTGCACTATACAATCATGTACATATTTCATATTCCCATATTGTAAACATGTATACCTGTTTATCTATTACGGGTTAGCATTAGTAAGTGTGCAGTAATGTTTCTGGACACATGTCAGTAGCGCCATTTATTGCTGCTCAAAACAGTATACTGTATAAGTACTTACACACCTACCCACATGACAAGTTTGTTGCTGCACTGATATTCGGGCACAGGGCCTGAACGTGACCATTAACTAGAAGACAGAGACCAGCCTCAAAGCTATTGTACTCGATAACGTGGAATCTGTCAATGAAATGTAGAATGAATAGATACAAAGCAATTGTGTATACCCATTTCGCGCATTGGTCGAATTCGTGAAATTTGTAATCAATAATTTGATTCATGGACAGATATAATTTACCTGGTTTTATAAGTAAACACACACTCAAGCATGAGCACAGAGTAAATTCCAACCAGGATTGTGAATGGAGGTTTATCTACGAAAACAGAAAACGAGAGTGACACATTTCCATAATGGATGAGCATTATGTTCCCATAATGTTCACACAAAAGTGAGAAATTTATTAAAAACAGTAGAAAGGACTACAGTAATGGTACCAGGCTGGATCTTGGATAGTTTGTGTTAGATCTAAGTTACCCACTCTGGGCAAATGTTAATATGTAATTAAAGAAAGGAAAATATCAACTGTAACAATCTGATTGACCAGACCACCAACTAAGAGATCTGATCAGATAGCAGGCCACTAAGATATTGATTCCAAGAACCAACAAGAGGTAGGAAGGTAGCCAGCAGCATACCAATATTCAATCAATATAAATGAGACAGAAGACATTCTAACTGCAGACCCAATCTCATTAAACAGTGTGTAGGTTTCTAGAGAGAGTAATAAATGGCAATGTGGATACATCACATCAAGAGCTGCAATTTATAAACTGCAAACAATGCAGATTTAGGGATAGAAAATTCTATATTTTGAGTTTATTTAGTTTTTGATAACAGAACCACTGAAATTATTCAAGAAAGATTGATTGGCGGATGGATTCCTAGATCCCTAATGCATCAGGCATATCTCACAATGTAAACAATATTATGTAATATTCTTTAAATACAAGTACTGACCATTTTACAATACAAATACAGTAATATGAAATATTCTTAAAAAAACAATTACATTCCTAATACAGAACTACCTTTTAGGACGAAATATGGGGAGGGTTCATATTACCAGGTGTCAGATGGATTTTTGAAGAGGGTGCATAGGGTAGGTGGTGTGATGTTGTTGGGTAATGGATAAGTGAGGTGGTGTTTGGAGGGAGAGAATAGATGAGAAGTGGTATTTGGGGAGGTAGGTGATGTACCCGGTACTTACCTATCAGTGTCCATGGAGACCTTTCCCATGAGGTCTAGCTCTTTGTATGTGCCCTGCCTATTAGGCTTGTACCTGTTGCATTTCAATTTAACTATACTAACACTGAAATACTTTGACGAATCTGGTCATAAAGTTGTGGCTGGAGTCTTCCGCAACTTCCTATTTTAGAGAATTCCAATTCGTACTTCCTTTTGTTCTTTTGGCTCATTTGTGTTTCCAGCTTCCACCTGTCCTCTAGTCGTGCCTTCTTTCAATCTGAAGAGGATATCATTTTCCACCTTACCTGTTTCCCTCAGTTTCTTGTATGTTCTTGTATATACAGATGTAACACAAACAAGGAGTAATGGTTTCACACTCAACAAGCCACAATGTAGGACTGAAAACAGGAGATGCCTTGTCACCCACAGGGTTATAAACCCATGGCACTGCCTACACACTGAAGCTGTAAATGCCAAAACTCTGCTGAACTTTAAAGTCCAGCTTGAAAAAATCACCGGGAAAATTTTTGACCTTTGACAAGCAGCTGGCTTCCTGTCCTCGTCGAGCCCAGGAGTGTTAATGGCCCTCAGGTAAATTCAGGTTGTGATCATATCCCCTCTGTTTCTGCTATCCTCTAGGGTTGTAAGATTTAATTCCATAAGTCGATTTTCAAAGCTTAACTCTCTTAGCTCTGGTGTCAATCGTGTTGCAAGCTTAAAGCTTCACAGAGCCCATCCCCCTTACATGAAAAGTACTAATAGTAACAATTCTGTTAAAAGTTCCAATATGTAGGATGGACCATAAGAAAGTTGACTGTTGTGTATTGAATTTGGAGAAACTGATAACTTCTTTAACAGCAAAGTAAAATACCTTACCTAACCTTAGGTCTGTCCCTAATATAGTATAGTATATACAGTATATAAATATATATGCTATACTAGGGCTAGGAATATTTAGTTTGGTTTTTAGCTTTAGTTTTTTTGGACACTAATACCTGTAGTACTAAAAGTAGTTCACTAGTTGTCCATAACTACACATTGGTACAGAACTTTGGACCAAATAATTATAATAAGTACTATCATTTCAGGATGGGTTGGCTTCACAAAGTGTGGATTCCATGCTGTTGATGCACATTACAGCATTGGTATAACATTGTGTAGATTGTCTTGAAGGAGTCCTGATTTAGGTTTCTAAACAATGTTCTTATAGTTATCAGCATCCCATATAATGCCCATGTTATCCTGTTTTACCTCCAGTGTTAGTGTCAGAATTATACCCACTCCCAAATCTTTCTCTCATTCTGATTCCTGTAGCTGCCTTTTCCTTTTGGTGTAGATGCCTTCTGGACTACTTTCTCCCTTTCCCATCTTCATTATCTTACACTTGTTGGGACTGAATTCCAGCATCATTTGTTTGACCACTCCTGGAGTTTGTCTAGGTTCTTCTCTAACTTCCCACAGTCCTCATCTGTTTTTATGTTCCTCGCCAGCTTTGTATCATCTGTAAAAACAGACATGCTCAAGCTCACTTCCTCTGGTAGGTGGTTCACATAAATTAAGAATAGTAGTGGTCTCAGGACAGAACCTTGTAATTACCTAAGTGTAGTTACAGGATGAGAGCTACATTTGTGGTGTCCCATCTTCCCAGCTATATATAACTGGTTATAGTTATATGTCATATAACTATTTCAAAGCGTTATATGTCATATAATGCTTTGAAACTTCTGACAGTTTTGGCCTCCACCACTTTCTCACCTAACTTGTTCTAACCATTTACTACTGTTTGAAAAAAAGAAAACTTTCTGTTATTATTTTGGCACCATTGTTTCCTTTGAATCTTTGACCTCTTGTTCTTGAAGTTGCTGGTTTCAGGAATTCCTCACTGTCAATTTAGTAAATTCTTTACAATGTAGCTCAAAGTTATTCTGTGGTCACCAAAATACAAGTCTCCATGATTTACGTAAAATTTAAAAATTCAACCATTTTAAAACTTGATTGTAACTAAGATAAATCTGCCTGTCCTCAGTCACTTATTATGGTATGAATTTAAAATGGAGACAGGGAAAGATTGCTAGACATGAAGCAGTCAATGACATCATCAAGAGAAATTTGGCTACAGCTGGGTGTCCAGCACAAAGGAAACCTCAAATGTGTATACCTGACAACAGTCACAAATGTCCAGATGGGATCACCCTGCTGCCATGGAGGGATGGTAAACAGATTGTGTGGGACTAAACATGTGTATCTACATTGGCTGTACATCACAGTACAAATGAGGGTGGTCAGGCCTTCAAGGAGACCCAGAAAACTAATAAGTACAGTACAGGGACTCTGAACATTGTTACAGGTTTGTGCCAATAGGCTAAGAGACCCCTGGGGATCTGTGGAAAATGTGCACTTATGTTTTTAGAGAAGGTGGGTGAAAAACTCATTAGGCAAATTAGAGACTCAAGTGGCCAGTTTCCTGTTCTAATGCCTCAAGTGTCACAATCCAGAGGAAATACTTGCTGTTTCTTGAGCACGCACCTACCTCCAAAGAGCTGAATGAGGTCTTCTCAACAGTGATTGCTGATTGCTATACGTGTTTTCTAACATAATGTAATAAAATAAATTAATAAAAAAGACATTTCTCTTTACAAAATCTACTACAATCTAATTTGTGTAGATGAAATGCTGTATTTTGAGAGATTAACCAAAATATATAAAGAGCAGACATTATGGCCCTTGTAAGGCTTATTACAGTATCAACTTTTTTTTAACAGAATTTCACCAGTTTATACAATGTGCATAATTACTTTATTATGTACAGTATATTATATACACCTTCCAATCTCCACTATGGCACAAAATTCTTGCAATGTACTTAACATCCATGTTCATAATCAAAATAGCCAACAATTGACAATGGCAAGCCAAATATTGGTGACATTTTAAATTGTACTATTTTCTTGGCTGATAACCAGCATGTTTCTTGGGAACCACCGAGTGTTAAGATACAGTATTAACGTGAAAGGAAGGAGGGTGTGCCAGTAGGTTTTGGAGTTATTTTCAATTTGGACACACCTGGCTTTAGCAGCGCATTGCCAGTTCTTAGCTTTTTGCTGTCTACCACATCTTGGTTTTTGTTTGTTTGCTTAACCACTGTACTGTGCAGAGCGCTCTAAGGCGCTCTGAGAGTTGTGCTATTTCTTTTTTAATTAGGCTATATTTTAATGTTTTCATCACTCTTTGTGCTTTGAAATGAAAATGGTTGAGTTTGGAAACAGTTTGGCATTACCTTTACCTGAACACTTATAAAAATAACAAAAATATGTCCTTGACAATTGCACTATGAAGTTTTTGCCAAAACCAGGTGCACAGTGGAGTGGATAATGCACCTTACTAAGTGTTTACCCTCGTCATTATAGAATTAAACACATTACATTTGCCTGAAAATATAATATATATAATAAATATAATAAAAGCACCCCATTTGACAATAAATAATATCTACAGTATTAATAGTTTCTCTTGGAAACATGCACATAAATGTACAAAAAATTAGATCATAATTTTCAAATTGTATTTTCCTAGATATTTTGCATATTTTAATATGAAAGCACTACAGTAGTTTATTTTTATCATTGTTATGGGTAACTGTACCCAGAAAGGTAAAATTAAACAAATGTTCTAAACGCAACATCTTTATTAATGCAAAGTAAAGTGGCAACTGCCCTTACTATAAAAATAATGCCCTACCACAATGCATTCCAAACACTCATTAGCTACAATGATGTTGCCATTTATTGGGAAGACACCTGGGACTCCTAACCCCCATAACTGGCAATATTTATACTCTCACTTTACGTATACTGTACTGTACTGTATTATATAAATGTTACAAATGAGTTAAGAAAAAATAAACTTAATAAAAAATAACCACTGATATGGAAGGTTTAGACCTCTTTCAACAAATGCAAAAAAAATGTGGCCATATTATACTACTGTACAGTAATTCCATTAATATCATCTCAATATGACAGCATTGAACTTGCAATCAGGGGATTCTCTTGTCAATTATATAAGACACATAACAGAGCAAGTATTAGAAAACACTGTTTATAAAAATAATTGCCATGATATTTGTATTTGTTCATCCCAAAGTAAGGTGGAATATTATGATGGCCAAGAGTGTTATATTATGTGGGCTTGAATGCAGTAAAGTATTAATGCCATTCTCAATATCATTTAAAACCATTAACAACAGCTTATACAAAAAAGCATCCAAAATAATTTCATCAAACTAAGAACTGAGGTAGATTGACAAATGCTTTATATATAAACTACCGTGAATGTTTTCACTACGCAGCTATTTCTTAAGGATATAAATTTTTAAAAGACAATAACAAAGGTAGAGATTTTATAATTTTTTGTTTTTAAATTAGGTGGACTTTTATTAAATAATTTATTGAAAAGGTAATCACATTGAAGTTATGGTTGTACTAAACATGAGGTTACTCTGATCTATAGATTGTGCCACCATCAAAATGCATTGCAAAATTTGGCATTCTCTAAAGATTAAGCAGGGCACTGGCACGAATTGCATGATAATAATGCCACTGAAACAATCTTACAAGAAGTAGAGTACAAGTTATGCACTACAATAATCATAACACATTACAGCCAAGACAGCCTGAGACAAGTGTTATGGCCATGTGTTTACTCAAATGTAACTAGGCAGAATTACATTACTGGCAGTTATCACAGTAATTGCTAAAATTACTGTACTAAACTGTGAAATAACTTATCATGGCAACATGCAATAAATTTGGATGCAGTAAACATGCTGCCCTCAGCCATATTTGTTTAGAGAAAAAAAATTGCCATTGATTGCTTACATCCCCCCCCCACATTGCACTTTCAGTAAAAATGGCCTTTTTCTGTATGTTGTCCCTTATACAGCATAAGCCTTACTTTATTTTCCCATATCTTCTCATAGACATGCTGAGGTTAATCGAACCCTCTGCCAAACATGTGAATACAATCTTGTTTGAACAATGAAATCACAATAACATGATATACCGATGAGAAAATATTGAAGTTGTCCGTACAATGGGATCACGACTGGCGTCCCTGAACTCCTCAGGTACACTCCATGTAAGTCAAGTAGCACTTCCACTTGATATACATTATCAACTGGACCATGCACATCATGGTCCAGTTGGTTGTGTATGCTTGAGGAGTTCAGGGATGTCGGTTATGAAACTACTGTATGGCTTCAATATGTTCTTACAATCTTGTTTCTCGGCACGTTATGAAATGTCTAGGTAAGATTATATGGTTTTAACGTTATTGTGTATTAGTTTAGCTGTATGTTCACCAGCACTGAAAGTGCCATCTGCAAATAACAACAGTCTGCATATCCATCATTATGTCATATTATGTTAATAATACTGCCTTTTATAGTTATGATAGAAGTCATTTACACTGGACAAGTTTGCACTCAACAAATACAATATTCAAAATTCACAAGAATACAGAGCAACAAAATATAATATTCAGTACCACTGACCAATATACTGGCATATTGAATTATTTTCTAATTAAAAGTTTACAGCAGAATTTAATTAATATTAATTTGCTGGTAAGAAAAATACCCAGAGGTTACCCAAAAGAAAATGAAAGCCCCCTTTAGCAAACACAGTACAGTAACTTTTATCATAATAAAAAAATAAGAAAAATAATATTTTGAAAATTTTAACAAAAACATATTATATCACTATACATGAAAACATTGTACTTTCTCCTTATTTGAAAAGCAAATCAACATACAAGGATATTGATTACATGGAAATGAACACCTAATCCAAATGCAGTAAACACTTTGAGGTACAAAACTTGGACAATACCTCAATATACTGTTTAAAAAATAAATATGGATAAATATAATACCAGCAGTACAAAAAAATATCTGCAGTAATCTATCCACCAAAATCATATCAGATAGTATATGACCTGCATGTATGCAACTCGCTGATATGAAAAAAAATCAAAATAAACAAATCAAATACTACTAGATTTCTACCATTTAATTAAAACATGTTAGTATATACAAGGAACTTTTGAAATTTGTTAAATATGGGTAAAACAATATTAGTTCAAAATCTCACAAACTGTGTTCTCCACATTTCATGGTGCTAAAGCATTACAGTACTGTACTATATACAACTTAATTAGATATTAAGCCAATCCCATTTTATAAGACTTGTTTCAAAGCTGATCACCCCATAAGATGATGTGGCCCCTCCAAGGGCAGTCATACAAGTCCCTCTCCACCAATACCATAGAGCAGTACTAGTTATCACATTATAAAGATTACATTAAGCAATAGTGAGCAATTGTAACTAGAAGTAATTAGGCATCATTTGTACTGCAATAAGGAGGTTGTACTATTCCATTCACCCGGGCTCTAGGAGACTCGAACCGCGGACCCCACGTGTGTGAGGCCGAAGCTCTATCGACCGAGCTATTGAGAATAGTCTTAATGAGGAAAGCTTCCAGAAGCAGCATCCTGTTGCCAAACAGGAATTTTTGTTTACTTTCCCTGACTACTACTGAAGCTCAGAGGAATTAGTGATCCACACCCACGTCATATAAATTGTCATCCACACTTCCGTGGAAAAACATTTCCATGGATGTTTATTTACACAGAAGTGTGGATGACAATTTTTTAGGTTGTACTAATTTGGCCTTATTCAGTTAGCAGTAATATATTCAAAGGGTCAATCTCTGTAGTTGGGAATGTATATTTAATGATTAAATAGTGACTGGTTATGAGAGATCTTGAATTTGGGGGAGAAAATAATACAACTATGTAATTGGCACAATTGGTCCAGTTAACTGATCATTATTTGTATGCTACATTATAATCCAATTAACTAGCCTCATAGTTGAAAATTCATGTAAATATTTCTATAATATATAACTGAATTTGAGTGAGCACAGTCTGAGCATTTAGTTATATGAGCACCTTTATATCATGCCACAGAACTGGGCTTCACAGAAATCTGTCATTTTTAAGGTATATGCATAGGTGATAAAAATTAACCTAGCATCAGGAACTTTATAAGGCATACCAGAGTTTTTGGACAATGCTAAAAAAAGTCATTATTACTATTTCTTAAATACTGTAATTGCATTTAACATTCAAGTTTATATTAACTGTCTAGAAACTTTGCACATAAAATGTACATGTACTGTGCTTCACAACCAAATCTAAACATTCAATGAAATGCCAATTTTTAACAAATATTTAGCTTAAGTATGTAATCCATAAGTTGGTAACACAAATATATAGTTTACCTTTTGTAGAGTAATTAACTAAAAAAAAAAGGCACAGCACAAGTTAATTTAGTGTGTTTCTCATAACAATTGACACTTTCATAGTATCAGTACAGTATTCGATAATTTCTTGGAGGGGCACAGACTGTTACTGTATAAATAAACATTGCAAGGCAGTACAGGACAGGAGGATCAGACAGTGTGGTCCAAGACTACGACAAACATATACCTGCATAATACCCGTATTGGTTGCAGAAACCTTCACAATGTTGAGGAACTTTTCGTTGTATTTCAGTCAACAGAACTAAAGGCAAGGTTACATTTGTTGCAAACCTAATAATACTGTACAAATTTTTTATGCAAATGATTAATGCAGCCTTGCCCAAAGTATTTAGCAACAAATAGCAACTAGAATAAATACTCCATTAAATAATGTGGTAATGAGCTTACTAATATGCAAATACATACCAACAGCAGAAAACTTCCTCTAGCAGGTATAAACAAGCCAGGTCCCTGAACAAAAATATATTTCCTAGACACCTGGTTCAGCCATAACCACTACAGAAACTTTTCAAACTTGATTGTCTAACTACCAGACATTCCTTTCTTAACAAATATTCAAATATATAGTAATGGTATATAACATGCCTTGATACAAATACTATTAAAAAATGGGATGCCACAGCTACTCCTCTAGCATACATAAAATAATTCTAAACAGCTGCGGCATCCTAGGATTCATAATCTGACTAGGATCAGCAGGTTGAGAAGTGGCCACAGACACCTCTGTGACCATCAGGTCATGATTGGCAGGCACCAAGTTGTCGGTGGTCTATCACACCTTTAAACCAACAATTAAAGATGTTTAAGGAAACACTGCCTGAGAATTTGATCTTCAACTCTATACATGGCACTGTAGCACCTACAATACAATAAGATAGGCAAGTGTCTAATGGTTAAGCTATACTGGCACGTAAATATTTGATTGCGTCTGTGCTACATAAAAATCCCTACTAGAAGCAACATTTAATTTTATGGAATGAATTCAAAATGGCTTCATTTGTACTTGTACCCTGAGTTTGGCAATATTAACAGTTTGTCACAGCTAAATATTACAAGAGATCAAATGCTGTGCCCATGTTTGGTAGAAAATATAATCCCTGAGTCATATGAAAGAATGGGCACCACATTGTTTACTGATGGCTTCTCACCTGAAACATGTGTTGAATGAATCCTTAGTACATGGGGGAGAGTCTATAAGTCCTGCCTTGCACTGCCCATTAATAATATGACCTATCATATATATAAACAGGTGAAATATTGATAGTGTTCCATTCACTGAAATAATAGTCAAAGGGGTGCCAAATCTCTTTTTCCCATATTATATTTACATTGTACCTAATATAATGGTTTACAAAAAAAAAAAAAAATGGACAGAATGCAAAGAATAAAACATCTGTCACCCCTTCATCTACCAGCCCACAATGGTTAAAATGCACCAAATTTACTTTCATCAACACTCTGAACCAGACAACAATTAACCAATATCCTTCAAATAAATAGTACATTGCAAGAAATGCACTGCCAATAGGAACTGTTGCATGAAGCTTATTTGTGAGCTAGACAAAATGTTGAACCAGGAGAATTTGTCAAGCTTACCACATAGGAATAATAAACTTTAGAATTTTTAAGTCATGGTATGCTCCAAATAAAATAGTTCCAGTATAAATACAAAGTTTATATATATATATATATATATATATATATATATATATATATATATATATATATATATATATATATATATATATAATATATATATGAACTGGTTAACTGGTCACACACACACATACACACATATATATATATACTGTATATATATGTATGTGTGTGTGTGTGTGCATGCATGCATTTAGTTTGGCAGTACATCACTAGTGAACACACACAGACTGATATCGTGAGACACTAACACAGTCACTCCCACCTTACTAGTAATGACTGTCCATTATTGTCACTGTGAACTCAACAAGATACATACAATGAAACACACAGTTCAGAATTACATCACAGACAGGCATCAGGTTCCTTGAATTCAAGGTTATTATTGGATACATTCATATTCCACAGTCTGTGTGTATATTCCAACTTACAAGCAGTATCTAATAACATCTTATGTACCACCCATAAAAACAATCTAGCTTAACGGATACATTTCATTGAAAGCTTTCGTAATTTAACTTACAGTATTTGGAATCTCTCCCCATCTGAATCCTTGCAATGCTCAGAAAACTAATTTAACTACATAAAAATCTGGATACACAATACTCTACCCCTGAGCACGACAGGGGTTCAGGCACATTATGAGATGGAATATCTTCAAAATACTGTCCCAACAGCACACCTAGCCATCTTGATTTTGGGTTGTGGGAGCATTGGCTTCCTGGGGTATTGGGAAAAATTCCTCTTTACAAGGTCCTGGTCCTACAGCAGCCATTCCTTCAGAGGTAGGAAAAATTGCTGGAGAATCTTTGGCTGCATCAGTAGGGCCACCTTCTCCTGCCTCATTGCGATGAGTAGAAAACACATGGATCTTTACACTGTGACGATGCTGGAATTTTTTCTTGCAGATTGGGCATGAAAACTGAGGCTCCACTCCACATTCATACTTCTTGTGCCGCTTTAAATTACCTGTTGAGGCATATGTGCGACCACACTTCTCACACGCAAATTGTTTGGGACTCTCTGAGAATGGGTAGCCCAACATGGATTTAGGGCTGGCTTTCTCTCGGCCTTTGAGGAGTAGAGGGAGGCCTATAGGGGGGGGACAGGCCAGGATATCCGTGGACACCCGGGGGGGCAACAGGCCAGGGAAACCAGCTCTCACAAAGTTATAAGCACGCAAGTAATCTGCAAGAAAACACAGGGGTTAGCAGGTAGACAAGGTGGTGTGCTAAGGTTAGCTCTACAGTACTCCAATAGAAGCAGTGTGTGGGGGTTATTCATTTTTCTTCTCCAAGTGTAATTTGTTACAGTTGGAGAAGAGTAAATGAATCAGCCATGCAGAGAGAGCCGATTAGGAGAGAGCCAAAATGGGGGCGGGAGAAGGGTGGCTGATGTGGGAGGGAATAACAACAAAGCCATGCAGTATTGGCATATCAAGTATACAAGACAGTAGAATTGCACAACCTTAAACAAATTAATCACAACCAATAGATATAAAACATAAGTGAACAATGCATTGGGAAAGAATAAGTATACAATAGCAATAAACAAAACAAAATCACGAGGGTCTGGGACCATCAGAATCAAAATCCACTAGAATGCAAATGAGATCAATAGTTACAGTGTAAAGCAAAGTACAGTACAACTAAAACTGGAATATCCTATAAGAGATATACACATCTGACTGTTTCAAGTAACAATGCTAAGAGATCTATTTAATTCAGTGTACTGCATATTTATGATGAGATAACATATGTTGTTTCAAGTTGAACTTGTGTGTACATCTCTTGTTGCATACAGGACACATGAACTTGGGTTCCACGCCACATTCAAACTTCTGGTGGCGGTGAAGAGATCGTCTTACACCGTAGCCCTTTCCACAGCGGTGACAGGTGTGCACCAATCCTCCGTTAGTGCTATTAGTTGCTTGCACTGAAGGCGTACTAACATTTCCCCCATCATTGCCGGTGCTTGTAAGATTATTATTGTTGTGATAACTGTTGATGTTGATGCTGTTAAAGCTGTCACTATGGAATGAGCGGTTTACACTTAGAATGGGTTTTGTGTCGATGTGCCGAAAGGGACTAAGGGAAGATAGGTTAAGTGGCTGAATGCTGTGATGTTCAGGTTTTGGAATGTCTGCTAAAGCTCGATGAGTTAGAGCTCGTGTCAGCAATTCCAGGCGGCTTACTGGTTGAGAGTGACCCAATCCCATCCCTCTCAACCCAGACAGGTATATAAGATCAGGCGGTGGCTTGGTATTTGGCGAAGGGGGTGATAACAGGTATCGGGCAGGGGAGGAGGGCAAGGATGTGGATGAAGGAGATGGAGAAAGTGGAACTAAATGGGACGTAGGATCATATGGCCGTCCAGGGGATGCAGCACAGGAGAGTACCTGGGGAGTATGGTGGCCTGAAACACATGAGACACTGTCAGCAATGGCCTTACCAAAATGAAAAATACCATCACCATTTCTATCCTAATCTTCTAAGATGCATTTTTGTAAATACAGTAATATACTAGAAAAGCTTGAAGAGTGTGTCTCAACTATAGTTTCCCAAGATAAGGTATGTTTCTGCAGTGCCCAAGACCATGACATGCTTTAATCAGATACACAAGAACAAATCCAAGAGATATCACACCAAAGAACATGCCAATAAAAATTATCTATAACAATGCAAATCTTATATGTAACATGCATATTATATATATATATATATATATATATATATATATATATATATATATATATATATATATATATATATATATATATATATATATATATATATATATATATATATATATATATATATATATATATATATATATATATATTTGTAAATAAAAGTTCTTGGGCCAGTCAAAAAGACTGGCCAAAAAAAAAAAACTACTGTATTTAAAATTGATTAGCATACCCCTCTCATTGTGTTCCAATTGTAAAGTAATCCCACACACAAAATTTCAGTAAAAATAAATCATATTAAGTGCTGTTGGTAGATGATTGAAATTTCAAGAAAAAGCTGATTTATTATGTCAAATAACATACTGCAATAGCAAGTGTTCAGATGTTAATCAGATACTAAGACAATTCTGCTACATTCACCAAATTGTTTACCTCTTGAGCTGTTTGGAGATATTGTAATACATTTATTACATACTGTTTTGATCTACATTTCAATTGTCTGGTGGCAGCACTATACATGATTTATTTTTTTCAGAAATATTGTGTGGGGTTCTTTTACAACTTGTAACACAATGAGAGAGTATACCAATAAAAAAACTTTTTTTGGGGGGGATGGGCCAGTTTAAATATATATGGTACATAAATGCATATAACAAAAAAAAACTGAACATTTGCCTTAGAACTTTTGTTATTGAAAACATCATCAGAGATTATACTGTAATGAGAATGAGTAGAGAGGGTTATTATACTGTATAAAGAAAATGTTTGAGGTGAAGATCAGGTAATTATGGGCTGACACGGGCAAGAAACCAACCATCAGATTGAGGTTATTGCTAGATTACGGGTGCAAAAAGTTAAATCCCTCAGCATATCTTGAGGTTATCTTGAGATGATTTCGGGGCTTTAGTGTCCCCGCGGCCCGGTCCTCGACCAGGCCTCCACCCCCAGGAAGCAGCCCGTGACAGCTGACTAACACCCAGGTACCTATTTTACTGCTAGGTAACAGGGGGCATAGGGTGAAAGAAACTCTGCCCATTGTTTCTCGCCGGCGCCTGGGATCGAACCGGGACCACAGGATCACAAGTCCAGTGTGCTGTCCGCTCGGCCGACCGGCTCCCTTGACTTGAACACTACATTAATGCAATTAGCATTATTATAGGAATAAAACTGTACCTGTTATCTAGTAATTAAATATTGCCAATATCAGCCTACAATATGTTCAAGAACAGAAAGCACTTAGGCAATTTTTTTTTTTAGTTTCTCCATAGCTTTACACACATTATTTATATACAGTATAAATGCAAACCGAATTCATCAATAGTGTAAAGGTATAGTGAAGATGTGGAGACGATTTGATGGGATTGAGCTTGCTTCTCCGGCCTTACCATACACACGCACACTACCCACTCAAAGTAGTATGGTGAAGTATAAATAACTCAACCAAATGTTATATTAAACATACCTAGCGTTTGGAAGGTTTTTAAATCGTATTCACAAATTCAAATTGTTTACATGTTATCTAGATTGTAGATACCAGCTGCATGTTTTCCAAATCACAGATCTGAACAGCAGAACATCTGATCGTGTTACCGATAATTTACTATTGGTTGGGTTGTGTGTGTCTGGTAAGATCAGGGACACGTTCAATCCTTTCAAATTGTCTCATATATATATATATATATATATATATATATATATATATATATATATATATATATATATATATATATATATATATATATATATATATATATATATATATATATATATATATATATATATATATATATATATATATATATATATATATATATATATATATATATATATATATATATATATATATATATATATATATATATATATATATATATATATATATATATATATATATATATATATATATATATATATATATATATATATATATATATATATATATATATATATATATATATATATATATATATATATATATATATATATATATATATATATATATATATATATATATATATATATATATATATATATATATATATATATATATATATATATATATATATATATATATATATATATATATATATATATATATATATATATATATATATATATATATATATATATATATATATATATATATATATATATATATATATATATATATATATATATATATATATATATATATATATATATATATATATATATATATATATATATATATATATATATATATATATATATATATATATATATATGTCGTACCTAGTAGCCAGAACGTACTTCTCAGCCTACTATGCAAGGCCCGATTTGCCTAATAAGCCAAGTTTTCCTGAATTAATATATTTTCTCTAATTCTTTTCTTATGAAATGATAAACCTACCCATTTCATTATGTAGGAGGTCAATTTTTTTTATTGGCGTTAAAATTAACGTAGATATATGACCGAACCTAACCAACCCTACCTAACCTAACCTAACCTATCTGTAGAGGTTAGGTTAGGTTAGGTAGCCGAAAAAGTTAGGTTAGGTTAGGTTTGGTAGGTTAGGTAGTCGAAAAACAATTAATTCATGAAAAAATGGCTTATTAGGCAAATTAGGCATTGCATAATAGGCTGAGAAGTGCGTTCTGGCTACTAGGTACGACATATATATATATATAAAATATTTTTGGTTCATATATATAAATATATATATATATATATATATATATATATATATATATATATATATATATATATATATATATATATATATATATATATATATATATCCAGAACACACTACTCGGCCTAATAGACAGTGATTTTTATTATTTAAAAAAATCCAATTGGTTTATTTGAATTAATTCTATTATTATATTATATTAAGAACATTAATTACCGACTTAATTATGTTAGTTTAGGTTAAGAAAGGTTAGGTTTGGTCATATTTCTACATAAGCTTTAACTCAAATTAAAACAAGTGAACTCATATATAATGTAAAGCTTAATCATTTCACATAGAAAACAAACAAAATTGAAAAATATATAACTTTAGGAAAACTTAGCTTATTAGGCAAATTGGGCCTTGCATAGTAGGCCAAATAGTGCATTCTAGCTATTAGGTACATAACTAACTGTATAAGCAAAAATTATACGCTTGTATTATACAATACTAAATATACAGGAAAGCAAATTAACAAATGAAAGGGCCTTCGAGTTATATTATGACATTTCTGCTTGATAATGTAAATACTGAAGCTTGCACATTTGTTTGATTTTATTTTCCTGTGGATTATTACGTATATTACTGTATGTAATGTATATAATGTGTACTCTCACTAATTTGATCTTGAATGATTCACATGAAACCAGAGCCAGTATATGTTTGACATTTTACTGGCATACCTCTGCAGGTTACTCAATGGGAATGCCAATTGATGTGAGCCCATACCCACATTGAAAGCCTCCACCTTAATTGTATTTTGGTGTAAAAATACTAAACAATACAATAAAAATATTACTGATTATTAATAAAAATGATGGTCAGAAATGCAATATTTGCCAAAATACCAGTAATGCATTTGAAAAATATGAGTTCGGGTGGTTAATTAGACACAACCCATAATTGTCTACAGTGGTTTTAATACTGTAATAGCTTCACTAAGTAGTTTATGGTTTACTGTCCATATCGTAACTGGCAAATCGCCAAATTCTAAATGGACGTTTCAACTGCTTTGTTAGCTTCAAGCATTACCATAAACACTTAAGTGTATTAGTGGCATAATAGGAATGCATCACATACACATATTATAATAATAACACATACGACTATAACCTATTGTACCTTCATGTAAATAAATAAGAACTATATATTTTCTCCTTGTGTACCTATTACAAGTTGAAGACCTTGTAATTCAATAATTCTGTTGCTAAAATATTTATAGTGTACAGTATATTGCACTGTAAATTGTACTCATTTTGAATAAAACAATATGGCTAAGTTTTAACAAAGGCAAAAAATTTAAAGTGCAGAATATGTTAATTGTTGAGAGAAAGTTGAATTGACTAAACAAGCTTTGGTTATAATGTGAAGAGCTTACTATTAGGAAGTAAAAATATTTTTGGTTCCTAAAAATAAAATAATCATAAAGCCACTAAATATTATTATTCAATGAAAACTGCTGCACAATTGACAACAAATCTGGACCCAATTAATTCCAATTAGTGAGAGTAATATATATAAATATATATATATATATATATATATATATATATATATATATATATATATATATATATATATATATAACAGTATATACAGGCACAACCATATACAGTATAAAACTACAAATATTTCATAACGACATCTACCATTAAATGTATATTAGAGAAAATCAAGAGACTAGAATGTCATGCTAATGAACTGCATCAATAAGTAGCATGCTAAAAATAAAAAGCAGGAACACCTTACTTGCTTTTGGGTTAACAAGGAAGTTTTCTATAGACAACTGTTTTGTACTATATCAAGTGACGTTAAAGATATGGAATAAAGCCACATTAATATGGGAAGTAATTTCTGCCTGAATAGCACAGCAAAATAGATAGCTTAATAAACTGGTGTCTAAAGCAAAACTTCATAGAGCAGGCCAAGGGTTATTTGGAATGGGTGTGTGCATGGGAGGATGGGAGGGGAGGGCATTGACCATCTCTTCTCTTCAAAGGAAATAGGAAGCAATTTTTCTTTTTACAGTTTGCTCAAATTTGACATACTGTACAGTATTTACATAGAGGTTACTCTATAGCTTATCAAGAGTAGTATTATAACTTGTGTATGCTGTATTCTTTGTTTTTTCTATGTGCAATATTATTATCTTAGAATAAACATGATATGGTACTGGTAATCATAGACTTTTTTTCATAGTAACCTAAAAGAATACACATTACAATATTTACCGGTACAGTGGAACCTCTATTAACGAGTGGCTCTATTAACGAGTTTTTCCAGTAACGAGCAAGCCACTCGCAGCAAATTTGTCTCTATTGACGAGCTCGCCTCTATTAACGAGTGAAACCACATGGCGCTTCCTAGCGTCTCGCGGGTTCTCGCAAATTCTCGGACGCCTCCGACGCCAGTGTTGTTGTTGTATCTCACACGACAAGCATCCCTATGGATTTATTTGAGCTTTTCTTTGGGTTTTTAGTGGTTTTGCGACTACAATTTGTAACACACGATGTCTCCAAAGAAGCTGCTTGCTAAAGATAGTGTTGTCAAGAGGAAGAAAGACACAATTACTGTGGATTTAAAGAAGGAAATTATAGCAAAGCATGAGTGTGGTGTCTGTGTGACTGATCTCACAAGGAAGTATGGCAGGTCCTCATCAACAATTTACACCATTAGTAAGGGAATGAGGAGGTAAGGGAGGATGGTGCCTCTTCCACTGAGATCAGGGAAGTGTTTGGAATGTTTGAAAAGGTGAACGCATTCTTGGAAAACTGCCCTGATAAAGCAGTGACAACCCGGTGTGTGAAAATGTTTAATTAATTTATCACTTTGTGATAACACTTTATGAAAGTGTTATCACTTTCGCAGGTATATGTCGCTTGAACGTAACACACTTTTTTCTCTTGAATGCACCCAAACACCGCGCTCAAGCGTCATTTGAGCAAATATTTCTATAAAATCCAATTCTTATCCGATCGACTTGGGGATTGTATACATGTTTTCCATGAAATTTCTGTTTTCTTTAATAACCACATTGCCTATTTGAGAAAACGGCATTGTATTGTATCTTCGTGGTAAGACTATTATATTGTTGACACAACGAGTGTAATCAACGTAGATTTTTATTTGGTGCTGGTCTAACGCATCCTTGTGTGACATTCCCAAGAAGAGAGAGTCTGCCTGACTCAGAGGTGGATTCTCCTTCCACACCATAACCCCTCTCATCACTTCCCACCTCCCCATCGTCTCCCTCAAGCCAGCAACTACTCTTCATAAGGTAAAGTAAATATTAAAACACTACAACAAAACATTTATATTTACATGTGCAATATTATATTTACATAAAAAAGTCATACAAGTATGGATGTTTTTGGGAGTGGAACGGATTAAATTTATTTCCTTTATTTTAAATGGGGAAATTTGTTTCCAAAGACGAGTTTTCCAGGTAACGAGCTCGGTGCCAGAACGGATTAAACTCGTTAATAGAGGTTCCACTGTATGTTGATATTAATATACAGTACCTGTAATGTTTTACAGCATGTAGATAATAATGACTAATACGAGAAAAATGATATTTATGTATAAAACATATTTTCAACTGCATACAAAAACTGTATCTGCTCAATGTTATTCCTTTCTTATTTACTAATAACCCCAACACTAACAAAATTATACAATAACCTACAAACTATCAAAGCCTACCATGGAATTATATGAGATGCTACACATTACCTTACTGCATATGTACTAAGCTATCTTTACTTTCATTTACAAAACAAATTTTTCTTAACAATGAGTAACATTTGAAATCATATATATACAATTATACAGTAGTGTTTAAGGTATTGCACAGCACTTATCTATTTAGAACTGCAAAGATTTGTTAATTTTGCATTGTATGACAAAAATAAACCAGGGTTACACTCTACTATGCAATACTGCACAAACGAGCCCTTATACATGACGTGAAGGAATGACTTGTATTATAAACATGAGGCTGTGGGTGGCAACAGTGGCTCTGTATTATGCTAATAATAATTTTGTTCATAATAACTTTACTTATAAAATACACATGAGAACATATTACAGTGGTTTATTTGTAGGTACAGAGGTTGAATATTAAATAAAGCCACAAATATGCTAAGCATTTCAGACATAACTTAAATTAGTTAATATTTTTTGTGGGATAAACACTTACTTGACTCTAAATAGTAAGAAGTTAACTCATATGAAAATGAAGAAATTTAGCAAATACTGTAGTATAATTTTTAAGTGATATTTAATGATGAAATGCATATAGTATTTCATTAAATCTTGCATAGTACAAACCCCCCCAAAAAAAGGATTGTTCTTAAGAAATTAATGTTTTGTTACTAATATTTTTTAAATTCTTCCAGAATTTGTTTTCATTTGACATTGTTAATTAGCATCCAAAAAGCACAAAAATCCAAATAAAAAGTCTCTACATCTTGTGGTTTAGCTGTAGTGGAATGGAGAGGTTGCATTTTTTTGGTAGAAATGACGTGAGGTGCTGCATGGGAATAATTTTTTTATATTTTCACTGTTTCTCTTTTTACTTTTTTTTGTTCTAACAAATTGCATTGATATGTGAAAGGTGTCCATTATGTTTAACTTTAAAAATATATGTATATATACAGATATATACTGTACACATTTTGCCTGTAAATAAATGGTAATCACTAATTTGCTGTTATTAAAAGTTCAATGGTTCTTAGTACAGTATTGCTGTCCTGCACATTCAGATACTGGATGGTGATATTGCCAGACATGGTTTACATCTTTTTACTAAGGACCTAGAAGGAAAGTGAGAGAATCAGGTTTTATTTCCAAGATAGTGGATGCTTATTTAAGACACGAGGAAGCAAATTTGAGCCCCATTTATGCATGGGAGTTTAGAATTTAATGATAGGTTTAAAAAAAACCTGGTTATGATGCACAGTGCAGAGATTAACCCTTGAACTGCGCAAAAGTCATATGATGTGTGACATTGAAGGGGGTATAATTCGAAAAATATTCGTATTATGTAAAAATTACTTAAAAATGTTATACAAATCTCCAACTTATTGGCTTCAGCTTCGTGAAACTTTCATCAAAATATTTTCAGAATATGATTTTAGATAAATACTGTATTAAAAAAAAAAGTTTTGTTGATAAAGAGAACAGCTCCTATTAACTGGAACTAATGGATAATGCAATAATAAAGAGATGCAAGCACCTGTCCGACGCACAGAGAAGAAGAATAGTAGTAAGAAGTGTCCACAAAGTGGATATACAGCTGGTGCCTTTATAGAATTGGTGAGTAATACTGTACATAATAACACAAATAATATTGAGTAATTATGTCATTATGTTCTATTTTGTTATATATCATATAAATACATTGCCCATTGTTATTATCAGTTACTTTCAACAATGTCCAAAAAATATTTTTTTTTTAGGTTTTTAGGTTTTTCCTCCTTTGTTTATTATTTGAAAATGTTTTACCTTTACATCCTGGAGAATGCATACACGTCCCTAACTATGTGAAGCCAGAATTAAATTGGTCAACAAATAAATCAGCTACAACTCTCAGAACTTGGGACTGATTTTTTTGGCTGATTTCAAACTATTTTCCTTGTTTCTTTAGGTTGTTTTGATTATTAGGGACAAGATTACGGCTTTTTTACTTTTATAAAGTATACCCTAAATCATTATAATTATTATAATTATCCCTGTTTTTTTGTTTTTTGGGGGGTTATTTTTCTTGACTTCATTTCTACACACAATGACCTACAACTTTCACATATGTACTTGAGTACGAATGCCAAACAGTGTTCATTACAACATACAAGTAAATTCATGAATTAGAACTGCCTTATTCATTGTCGATAACTTCAAGTTCAATTATATCTATAACTAAAATTTCAACTTAAGTATCCAAAAATCTAGTTTCTGACCGATTCTCACCATTTTTACATATACAGTACTGTAGTGTGCACAGCTGTCTGTTCTACAATTGCTATAGAATTGATTTTTCATAAACTCTAAATGTTTGGGGTTATAATTTTTTGTTTTCTAAATTTGCGCATATTTCAAATGCCATATTGACAATTTTTTTTTACAGTAAACTATACTGAAAACCTATATTCTAAATATATGAAAATGAAAATCATATGCTATTCTGAAAGCATAATAACACCAAATAAACAGTTGGTGATATTTTTATATTTTTGCAGCTGATTTCAAAATCTGAAGTTTTTATTATTCAATTTTATAATTATTTTTTATTTTCTTGTTCTTCAAGTTACACTGGTATCATTTAGACAAAGTTGGAGCATTTGCCTTGTAGATTATTCACAAAACATTTGAAAGAGTTTCAGAAAATTTTAAAACCTGAGTTCAATGTCACACATCATATGAAGTTTTGTGTAGTTTAAGGGTTAAAGAATCTGAAGCTTAACAATAGGTACTCTTAACAATGAGAGAGGATTCCTCACAGTGTTCAAGAGCAAACTCTATAAACATCTCCACAGGATACCTGATCAACCAGGCTGTGATTCATATGTCAGGCTATGAGCAGCTGCACCCAACAGCCTGGCTGACCAGACCATCGATCAGGAGGTCTGGTCAGAGACCGGGTCGTGGGAACCCTGAATCCCAGAACCACCGCAAGGTAAGGTAACAACAATACTACAGAGATAGCATTTAATATACACAATACGTAACAGTAATGAGGTAGCACTTAAAACTAAATGTTTACATTATTTTTTATAGATTATTTACAGTTTAAAGTGATATTTAAAAACTCCTGTTTTAAGGAAAAGAACAAATATATTATTTAATGTTCACAATAGCAGGGAAACACAGGTTGATGTGTAGGATGAGGAACTGAGTAAAATTGGTTACATAATACTATATTAATTAGGTATTTCTTAGTTTCACTTTTAACCATGTTAAGAGAAGTAAAATTTTTAATCTCATTTGAGATGTTATTCCAATTTGCAAGGCATTTCTACTTTGGTTAAGTATCGCTCTTGGAATATGAAATAGATATTTCTTGCATGGTGCCCATGGATTCTGTTACAGCCCTGTAGGAAGCATTTGAGGTCAGGATTAGTACCGCAGTTCAGAGATTTATCGATATACTCCAGTTCTGGATACTGAGTATAGCCAGAACCTCCCAGAGAACTTAGTAGAATTCTGGGTTGGTCAACTTTTGTACCACTGTTGCAAGCATTTGGGAATCACATTTGGGAATTGAAGCATTTGGGAATTGGGAATTGGGAATTGGGAGGGAGCCGGTCGGCCGAGCGGACAGCACGCGGGACTTGTGATCCTGTGGTCCGGGGTTCGATCCCAGGCACCGGCAAGAAACAATGGGATGGATATATATATATATCCATCCAAAAAGTGTAAGAAAATAGTTAGAGGGATAGAAGCCCTAAACCAGAAAATAATAAATACAGAATATGCGGTCATATTCAATGAAACATATATATATATATATATATATATATATATATATATATATATATATATATATATATATACATACACACACATACCTGTACTGTATATATTGTGTATAATGAAAGTGTTTTCAACTGTCTGGTTTTTGTCAGAGCTAGACAGATGCAGAGCTTTATTTCTCAACTCGCATTTCTTTATATTTCATTATTGTAACTAAAGAAATGGAAAATAGTAATCCTAAAAGTCTTAAGAGCATTGTAATGCCGGGCACTTTATTTTTATTAGTTTCAATGGTTTTCATTTTTTCAATGTTTGTTTTATTTTTAATTATTTCAATATTATTTCATTTTTTCATTTGCCATTGTTTGCAAGTACAGTGATACCTCGGAATACGAGCGTCCCTGTATACAAGTTTTTCGGAATTCGATCAGGATTTGCTTTGAAAATTTACATCGGAATACGAGCGTTGCCTCAGAAGACGAGGGTGTTGATACGCATACAGGCCGACCTAGCGTGTGGTGACACGGCGATCACCCCTCAGTTTACTTGTGCCTCGTGCCCAGTGACTATCCCGCCTGAATTCTTCACCAGGATTTACAGTGTTTTGTTGGATGTTTGGCCATTTGACCATAAAAGTTGTTATTATATATTTCACCATGGGTCCCAAGAAAGCCAGTGGTAAAGATCAAGGCAAGAAATCGCATGTGAGGATGACAATAGAAGAAAAATAAGAGATCATTCGTAAACATGTGGTATAGTGGAATAGTGCATACCTAGTGGTATGTAGGCAAATCATGCCAGAGAATGCACTCCAGAGAGGTCCTCACTGCTTGATGTTATAATGGAAGGGAAGTCCCCTTCAAAACAGTAACACCTCTCCTCCTCCCCCCTCCTCATCATCTTTCATACACCAACTGCAGTCATCAGCTTAACATCTAAGATGTTAAGGTCAAATCTAAAAGTATTTTAAGAGCAATCATGTACAGTAAGAAATATTCATGTGGATAAAAAATGTTCTGTTTGAAATATTGTGAAGTATTCCCCACATATCAGTCATTACAGCTCAAACACTAAGAAAGATAAACACCACCTGATCTGAGGTCAATGGGTAATGGATCTAGTCTTCAGTGAGTTCTGATGTTTTGAGTGTATGGGTTATATTCAGATTCCCCTAACCCGGATATTTGGGATATCCAGCCAAAATCACATCCGGATAATTTTCTGGCAAAACTTTGCAATAAATATCCAGATAACCGGAGGTTTGGCCGGATGCCACAGACAGGCACAGAGTTTAAATCAAGTCCGGATATATTTCTGGCAAAACATCTCCATATCTGGACAGAAATCCGGATAACTGGAGATTAGGTTACGTAAATTTTCAAGAATTGCACATTTCTAGATCTACATTATCAATCAAGAAGACAAACTGTAACACGGTAAGGTTTAGTTTATCTTTTTAATTATATTATTGATTTATAGTGTGTGTAAATTATGTTCAAATTATGTTGGTTGGGGTACAAACATTTTTGAATATGGCAATTTTTGGACTAACCGTGTAAAAATTCTGCTTATCCGGAAGAGGGTCTTTTCCATATAGTTCCAATAATCGAGCTCATACAGTATATTTAATATAATATTTTTTGAAAGATCATCGCATAGATGAACTAAGTGTAACTAAATGGTTCTGAAAGTTTTAACCATCATAAATTTTTCAGGTTTGCTAGTTCTCATGGTTTAGTTGCAAATGTTCAATATTTTCTACAATCTCCTTTTTCTCTGCACACAGTGCAGAGTACATGCTGATGCTGCATACTTTTGTAATGGCTTCACATAGGCAATATATATGCAATTAAAAGAGACTCATTTTGTACACCTTTAAATGAAGTTTATTATGTTTCCTAGCTTCCTATAGGCTGCTGATGTTAGCCTGTTTATGAGAGCTTCTGGTGTTCTTCATTTTACTCCCTGGTCTGTTTTTTCTTATTTTTCTTGTAGTTGCCTTCCCCCCTTATAATTTAGTTCCCTACAAGTCTCCTATTTACCTTCTTTCCCTCTTTTGTTACCTTATACTGTACTTGTCTGGACTGAATTCCAGCAACCATTTCTCTGCCCATTCACAAAGTTTGCCAAGTTTTTCTTGTAGCACTCAAAAGGCAACCTCAGCTCATGCATAGCTAACTTTCTGATATAGGTACTTTGTGTGAATTAAGAAAGCAACAGGCCTAGGACAGACCCCCCAAGGGACCTTATTTTTCCTCTTCTCTGGCTATGGACCTTTGTTTACTCTCTGTCAGGTAATCTCTTACAGAGTTTAGTATCTTTGCTATTATCCTTCAATGTCTCTCCATCTTGTGCATTAATTGTTTATTAGGAACTGTATATAAAACTTTCTGGCAGTCTAGGAAGATGAAGAACACACATAATTCTGCATTCTCTCTGGTAGATCATTTATATAACAAAAAAACATTAAAAAACATTACTGGTGCCAGAAGTGAACCCTGTAGTACTCCACTAGTAACATTTCTCCAGCCCGATACAGTGCCTCTGATTACTGCCCTTATTTTCCTGTCAGTCAGAAATTTTTCACACATGATAGTCGTTCTGTCACTCCTTCAGAATGTTCCAGCTTCCAGAACAACCTCTTGTGTGTTACTACATCAAAAGCCTTTTTTTAGGTCTAAATAAATGCAATCAACGCACCCAATCATCTTTTTCCTGTAAGATCTCCATGGCTCTATCACAAAAATTTAGTAGATTTATTATACAAGATCTTCCTGTTCAAAGATCAGACTGTCTTGTCATTTTTTTCCAGGTATTTTACTCATTTTGTTTGAATTATTTTTGTGATGTTTTAATTACCATGCTTGTCAACAATTTAGGTCTAAAATTTAGAGGGTCTTCTCTGCTACAATTTTTGTAGATGGCAACTATATTTGCATTTTTTCCATATATCTGCTAAGATCCTGTACATAAAGATGCCTGAAAAATCAGTTGAAGTGAAATGCTCAGCTCGGATGCACATATTCTCAAAACCTTGGGGCGAGACTCTTCATCTCTTGACACTTCTATATACACTATGTTGTTCTCCAAATTCTGTATTGACTGGTTCTTTAAAAACCTCATTTAGCACAAACACACTTTGCAACTATTCATTTACCTAAATTTACCGAGAGCCACATCTCTCTAGTAGCCTTGACGAGGACAAGAAAATGGAAGATTATCAAAGGTCCCCGCATTTCTCCTGATGATTTTATCGATCTGGATTTTGAAATTCACAAGTGTTTTGGCATTTACCTCTTCGGCAGGCAAGCAGTTCCATGCATGGGTTAATAACCTTTTGGGTGAAAAAGTCCATAGGCGTTCTGTTCTAGTGTTTTGCACATTTCCTTTTCATTTCTGTAAATCTGTTCCCCAATTCCCACCCTCTGGATTTTATCCATTACATGCAATTTGCCTTTATTAAAATTCATAGAATAGGCCTGGTTCTGTCTTACATTTGTCCACTATCCCTTTCTAGAAAATTCTTTCCGCCTCTCTCTTCACTGTCATATAGTTGTTTCTTGCTTGTTTGTATGTGTAATTACTCAAGTGTAGTTACACAATGAGAGCTACACTCGTGGTGTCCCATCTTCCCATACTCTTTGTCATATGATGCTTTGAAACTAGTGACAGTTTTGGCATCCATAACCTTAGCACTTAACTTGTTCCAACCATCTACCTCTCTGCAAAAGGAGAGCTTTCTACAATCTTTTCAGCATCTATGCTTCCTTAGCTTGAATCTATGATTTCTTGTTCTTGAATTAGCAGAATTCCTCTTTGTAAATTCTGTCGATTCCTGTTACTATTTTGTATGTTATGACCACATCTCTTTTTCTTATATCTTCCTGCTTTGACAAACTTAACACCTCTAGCCTCTCCTCATAGTTCTTATTTTTCAGTTATGAAAGTCATTTAGTATCATGCCTTTGCACCTTTTAAAGTTTGCTGATGTGCTCCTTGAGATATGGACACCATACAACTGCTGCATCTTCCAATAGTCATGAAAAATTTCTAAAGTATTTCACTGTCCATGTATTTAAAAGCAATTCTGAGATTGGCAAGTACAGTATAGGTGCCTTGCACAATGTCCTTTATGTAGTCCTCAGGTGTAGTCACATAAATGTAATTACCCACAATACATGTAATTACAGGATGAGAGCAATGTTCATGATGTCCTGTCTTTTCAGTACTCCATCATATGATGCTTTGAAACTACTGATTGTTGTGGCATGTGCCACCTTCTTACTAACTTGTTCCCACTGCCTACCATTCTGTTTGCAAAAAGAGAACTTTTCTATTATTTTTTCAGCATCTTTGCTTCATTAGCTTGAATCTATGATCTTGAAATTACAGTTTTAAAACATTCCTGTCAATTTTGTTGATGCCTGAAACTATTTTGCATGCAGTGATCATATTGTTTCTTTTAGCTTCCAGCTTTGGCAGATCTGACACTTCTAGCCTCTACTTGTAGATCTTGGTTTTCAGTTCCAGAAGCCATTCAACAGCATGTCTTGTACCTTTTCAAGTTTGTTGATGTGCTTTTTGAGCTATTCCAATTTTGGTTTAACATAAGTCGTGAACAATTTCTTTAGTAAACTGTCATCTACACTTTTGTAATAATAAATGTTTCATTTACCTGGGCTCTAGGAGACCCGAACTATGGACCCCACACATGTTCGAGTCATGGAAGAAGGCCCACGAAGCTCAATAGAGCTTCAGCCTCACACACGTGGGGTCTGCAGTTGATGTCTTATAGAGCCCAGGTGAATGAAATTTCTTTAGTATTTCACTGTCCATGTATTTAAAAGCAATTCTGAAGTTGGAAAGTGCAACATATGTCCTTTATGTGATCCTCAGGTGACTGTTTACTACTGTATTCAAAACCACCTCTAGATCTCATTCTTTGTCCTCCAAGTTCTTAAAAGCTTTTCCACATAATTTGTAGGTTGTTTATGTGGCCTATTTCCTTCTATTCCACATTCCACAATGTGACATATATTGACAATGAATTCCATCTTCCAAGTGTTTCTCCATACACTTATTTTGTCATTGTCATATTGAAAGCATAACAATAATGTGACTCTTATCTTCCCTAGTACAGTAACTTTAAATCACTAACAAACATGTTTATATAATTCTGAATTCCTTCTGGCAGATCATTTATATAAACAATGAACATCACTTGTGCTAGAACTAAATTCGTTGGTACTCCATAAGTAACATTTTCCCAGTCTGATTCAGTGTCTCTGATTATCGCCTTCATTTTCTGTCAGAAAAGTACTCAGAACATTAAGGTCCAAAAGTATTTGTATGCCTATATGAAAAGTAAAACTAAGACAAACTGCTCGACAGGACTCATAAAAGATGAGACCAAGATATAAATGATGATAAAAAACCAACGCTATCAATGAATACAGTGAATATACCCTGAATGAATACAGTGAATATACTCTGAATGAATACGTCAGTGATCATACTAGAAAGATTCCTAAAGATAGGAAAGAAATTCCTAAAGATAAAAAGAAAGAAGAAAGAAGACAACATTCCAACACCCTACAAATGGTTGAAGCAGGTGAAGAGAATAAATTAAAGGATATTCCCATAATTTGCAAAACAATCAGAAACAGCATTCACATATTAAAAGGACTCTAAAAGCCCCAGGTGTGGTTGGAATTCAGTCTAAAATTGTAAAGGAACTGTCCAAAGAATTGTGTCTACTTCTGAAACTGCTTTTCAGAAAATCTATGGATCAAGGAAAAGTCTTCCCTAGATTAGTTATATGCAAGTGTCACTGTCCATCTTCAAATGTGCAGAAAGAGTTCAGCAGAAAACTATTGACCAACCAGTCAAACCTCATTATCTGCAAGTTCATAGAAAGAATCCTAAAGGAGAGTATCATTTTCCATCTAGCAGTGCCTTACAACTCCACAAATGGTGAAAAGACTGGCAAAAGACTTTAGACCCTCAAACTGGGCATACATTTTAAGGTCAATTTCCAAGTGCGAATAAAAATAAATCCCCAAAAGGCTTTTCCCATTCTACACCATAAAACATTGATTTCTGAAGTTTAGAAGAAATAAAGTCTTTGTAATAGATTTCTCATTATCACAAATATCTATCTGGTTCATAAAAGTCCTTGACTTTTTCCATAACATCAATGGTTCTTACCATAGGCATCAGTAAATGGATGGAGATGCATCTGACATGCATCTCCAGTTTTTTTTTTTTTTTAATATGAAGGCAACCAAAGGCTTTCAGATTTAAAATCTAAATATTACAAGACATGTTAAGTCTCCCACAGGCAACGGGCTGGGTTCGGGGAATAGAAGAACTGACAATCTATCTCCTGAGGGCGACCTGAGCAGTTTAAGGATTAATACTGAAAAATGCAAGACCTTGCATGATGTGCATAACAATGCACATCACAAAAACCTAACAACACTACCAAGTAGCATTGATAAAAAAATAAGAGAATCTAGGAGTCAGGATACACTAGTTATTGAAAGTTGAACAAGTGGGTACTGCCATTAAAAAAACCTAACCTTATCAATAGTCAAACTTTAAGGAAAAGATAGTAGTTATCCAACTGTACAAATCTCTGGTGCATCTGGACTACTGTATTCAAGCATGGAGATTTCACCTCGAAAGGACATATCTACTTTGAAGAAAGTTAAACACAGAACAAAGTCAACTTTCATGCCAGGAACAGCTGAAGGCCACAGGGCTAACAGCATTGCAAGCCAGACATGACAGTGCTGATCTCATTGAGATCTTTGAAATACTCAACAATTTGGAGGGTTGAGTCCAGTTCAACTGTTTCTTTAAGAGTCAAATTGCATACAAGGGGCAACAGCTTCCAAACTCAACAATCCACAATGTAAGGCTGAAAACAGAAGATGCCTTTTCACCCATTTTGGAAAAAAATACATAAAAATGACTATGGGACTAATTTATTCAATTTCAAAATCAATCAGACTTTATGGTACAAACTTAAAAACAGCATTTTTGGGACAATACAATGATGAATTTGAGATACTGAATGGAAACCTCAGAAACATTGCTGGAGGAAAAAATAAAAGTGTATCTACTGGGAATACCTAACATCTTCAATATTTAAAAGCAAAAGGTGAGAAAAGAGAATGTAAATGTGGTAAAACAAACCTGAAAACTACAGGTGGAAACATGATTGGAAATTCAACCAAAGAATACATTTGCAATTAAATATGTTGTGAGAAATGTGGTATAATGAGTACTGGAGTATATTCTACAGAGAATATAATGAGTAGAGGACAGATCCTGACTTCTAGGTGGAGTAATGAGTACAGACTTCTGTATGATGAAAGTAGACAAGAGAGTATTGGTGGTGGTAATAGTGGAAGAGCATGTGACAGACTGATAACACTCGAAGTGGAAGCAGTTCTCATAGGATGGTGGTAGACAAATAGGTGGAACAATGTGGTGAGCAAAGAGGTGGAGGAAGAAATAAGAAGATCTATCAGAAACCAGTATACAGAATACTGTACAAGGGCTGTATGGGGGTGGAAGGAATTCAAAGGAGGAACAGACTGTCTAAAAGGAAGACTTAGAAGCCTCAGTAGGACTGGTAGCCTCAACTACTGTACCTCCATGCCCGAATTGGAAGAGGCAACCCACAGGGCTGACTAAGTCACATCCCAAGCTAAACCCCTGTCCTGACCCCAAAACCTTCAGAGGCTTTGGGGCTTGAAGCAGAGGGAAAGATCAGAGGAAGGGCAAACCACACCCTAAGGGAAAGGAAGAGGTGCAGACGGAGCCAAGGTCGAGTTAACAAACACCTCCAATTCCATGTCCCTAAATATCAACCTGGGCAACTCCAGGGCATCCAGCCAGGTACACAACCTAGACCGCTGCAATACCGCTGACCACAAACTAACACTAAACATAAAAAAGACCTACTACATTTTTTTGGACGTACGTAAATCATCAAACCAAATTCAACTTCAGACAGATAATGTTCACATTAGCAATAAAAATGATGGAAAGTTCCTTGACCTATACAAAGACAAGAGACTAAACTTCAGCACCTGCATGCAACACATAGCCAAAAACGTCTCAAAAACTGCCGGTATACTCTTTAAAATCAGATATTAAGTTCCGCATTCTGCTCTCCTCTCATTATACTACTCGCTAATCTATCCCTATCTTACCTACGGTATCTGTGCATGGGGTTCAACTGCTGAAAATGACCTCCATCTCATCATCACCCAACAAAAATCTGCTATCAGAACTATAGCAAGCTCTTTCTTCAGACAACACACAGCCACTGTTTAAATCCCTAAACATGTTAAACATACACTCATTCCACACATTCTCTTCTGCTATTTACGTGTGCCAAACCTTGTTCCTAAATGCTAATCCTGAGCTGAAACTTTTCCTTGATAGATGTAATGGAACCCATGACCATCACACCAGAAATAAATATACTGTATATTTTATATCTCCAGTCAAACTACCATAAATCTGTGCAAACAATCCATGCAAATAATGTTTTTTTACTGTAAAAAAAAAAGTAAATAGATCCAGTCTATGGATCTCACTCCCTAATGAATTAAAAAAAAAAATCCAACCTCCCCAATATTAATACTTACGACATGCAACTTCACCAGTGTAATCATTTATATTAATTTATATTGCAGTTATTATGTTCAACTCAAATTTAGCTTCAATGTTCCTATTAATAAACTTAACATATCTGATAGATTAAGAACCTGCCCAAAATCCTATGCATGTATGTTAGCTGCTTTGCAAAATGTAAGAACACCAATGTTATATACTCTCACAAACTCAATGTACATTCTTGCATACTGTATAAATAAAATGATAAATAAATAAATACAGAAAACCTAAGATGCAGAGTAACATGATGGGAACAAACCCCACATAACTCAGGGTTGAAGGTGTCACCGATGCAACAGGCAGCATGGTGGAGGCAGAAGAAATGAACATCGGCATGTGGCACTGATGACGTACAACCATCAAATCGTACAAAGCTAGGGCGGGTTCTTATACAACAAATATATTACTAACAGAGATACAGTACTAGTCAACCAACACAATCTGTCTCCTGTGGCTGTGTAGGCTGACCTCAGTGTGTTGTAATTGCAATTCACGAGCTCCAGTGCATCCCTATGCCAGCTAAAGTCAATCCTGACTAGAGGAAAGACAGAGAGCCAAAGACAACTGACTCACCTAGAATGATGAACACCACAAGTGAGGAGGGCCCCTAAGGAAGTGATCCTAAACACTCCAGGGAAGAGAGCATTAGAACATAAGAATAAAGGTAACTGCAGAAGGCCTATCGGCCCACACGAGGCAGCTCCTATTTATAACCACCCAATCCCACCAAGAACATGCAGTTTCAAGCAATCTTCACTTCTGGCTCACACTACACGAAAGTGTAGTGTGAGCCAGAAGGGCAAATCTGTCATTTCCATGAATGAACCTGTCATTTCCATGAATTTATGGCTTCTCATTTCCTCCCTTTATCCCTATATATTTGTATTTATGTTTTTCAGTTTTCACTGTTTACCTGTCTTATTAATATATATGTACCTTTCCTGACTTTCTGCCACCACCATCATCTGATTCTCTGACTGTTTTTGTCGTTATGCCACTTGTCACTGTTTTCTAGTCTGTGTATACAACGTTAAACCTGTGCATATGTTGTTTATGTCCCTTTATAAATACAGGAATACATCTGTGTGGAATTAATAACCCTCTAATAATAATCAGAACTGAGGGTTGAGTTCTGAAATGTAATAACCCTCTTTCCACTCAACTACATACTGTAATAAAAAAAACGAATTTACCACCTGGGATCTACATACCAAATAACAAGAGCAACCTTCCTTACACCACCATCCTCCTAGCCACCTACACTAGCCTCCAAAGGATACCTGATCAACCAGGCTGTGACTCATACGTCAGGCTGCGAGCAGCCGCATCCCACAGCTTGGTTTAGCAGTCCAGCAACCAGGAGGCCTGGTCGACGACCGGGCCGCGGGGACGCTAAGCCCCGGAAGCACCTCAAGGTAACTATACAAAAGTCTTGCAAGTTTCAAGCTGATACGTAGACATCACATCACACCGACACCACACTTTATTTGAGAATAAAATCTTTTGATGAAACCATATGGTATCCCTATGTAAGATACCTAGGTAATTATCAGGGAAATAAATTTTAGTATTTTGCTTCATCATAGAAATCACAAGTTAATGCAAATTTATATTTATAGTTCTCACAGTAAAAACCCTTGCAGTCACTGGAAGGTAACTTAATAGCAGTCCTTACTAAAGTCATTACCAAGTACTGCATTATTTTCATTAATGCAGTACTTGGTGCTTAGAAGACCACCAGCCTGAACAAATTACACCCTCAACTTCTGAAAATGTTGAAAGTTGTGCATTTGACGAGAAGTGTTAGAGGAGAACTACTGGACCAGAGGGCACGGTTAAAACCCTGGCTGAGCTTCAGTTTTTTAAGTTTTGGGGATCCTAGAGGATTCAGTGGAATTTCAGGTTGCATTGCTTTTGACCATGTTGTGGCATGGTGCCCTAGCTTTGGAGTACCAAGTGAGCAGGTTCAAATCCTCCTCATGGCTCCTATAGATTTTATCATCCTATCCACAAAGTCCTTGGCCCAAGGCTTAGTGACTTGAGACTGAAAATAAACAAATGTCAATCAAGTCTTTGCAGAAAAGTAGACTAGATAGACCTTTAAAATACTGAACAATTTCGAGGATATTAATCCAGACCACTTCTTTAAGAGGTTAAATGTAATACTGTACATGGAAGGGGCAACAGCTTCAAGTTCAACAAACCATAATGTAGGACAGAATACAGGAGATGATTTTTAACTCATAGGGTTATAAATCTTTGGAAATGCCTACTTGCCAAGGCTGTAAATGTCAAGACTAATATTACTTCAGTTAAAATCCATTTGGTAAAAGTCCTCTGGAACACTGAGGGTACCTTTGACAAGCCACTGGCTTTCAGTCCCTGAAAGTCATCAGAGAGAAATGTGACCTCCAGATAAACTCTTGTGAAGTCTGTAGGCTTCTCAAGAAAATTTGGAGGGAAAACTGCATTACACAGACCAAAGATTAAATTGGCATTTGAAAAAAAATACCACACAACTGAAACTACCGGTACATGAAATAACATGCAAAATATTGGAGTGGATAAAATACATAAAGCAATCATCCTAAATTAAATTTAATTAGAATGGAAAACAGTATGAATGGAGCAATACATGCAAGACATAATAATACACATCTCTGCCACCAACCACATAATGTGGCATTGTAACAATTTGAAATACAGAAAGACCTCAGAGTAATAGTCTACCAGTCATTGAAAGCTGCTCAGCAAGTAGGAACATAATAGAAAACTAACAAATCCTAGGAATAACAACTAAACAATTAACCTCTAGGGTCAAAAAGGCTGAGGGGAAACAAGACTACCAATTCTGTAAACAAGACATGGATGATCACATCAACTTTAAAAATATTTTAAAGTTAAGAAGAAACCACTTCTCAACACTTTCGTCTGGTGGCAACACAGTTTGCAACCATTAATAATCTTAATGATGTCCAGCGGGGGGTCATTTTTCCTCCGAAATTAAAATATTTGTTAAAATTCCATTTATTGTTCATTATTATGGGACTAGTTTTACAATACACGTCTTTAGATTGCGAACAGTTTGATACCATAATGAATGACGTAACACTACAATTGAGGTCAGAACACTGGAAAGATTATAAATACTTGAGTCTATTGCGAACAATTTGATACCAAAAGGAACGACATAGCATGAGAATTGAGGTGAGAAAACAGTAAAGAGGATACACATTTCAGTGCAGTTGCGTGCTCATGGCTAATTCTTAGCCGATTTTTGGGTTTGGTGCGGGTGGTACGCTGTTTTTAACCTTATACAGTATGCATATATCCCTTTAGGGAATTATATTGCAATCAATCTAATACCAAAATGAATGATGTACCACAAAAACTGAGGTGAGAAAACTGAAAAGAGTATACACATTTTAGAGTGGGCACATGCTCACGTGAAACATTCAGCCCACCTTGGGGTGGGCTGGGGCACACACGCCAGGGACGCGGTGTTAAAAAGCACAACATGACTCGTGCAAGAGGAAAGAGGTTCAAATTCATCATCTTCATATACAGGAGAAAATTTTAGATGCTTTTCATCCATAATAAATTATTTACTATGTATTGTTGCAGAAAGTTTATAGTTTCCAACTACAGGTATCATGGAAAAATTGTCAATCAATTTCAAATTCTAATTCTCTTCGTCAACTTATAAAAGATATACAGTACTGGTATTATATAATTTAGTTTTTAAAATTACTCCATTAAGCCTATCCATTCTTTTCCAAATTTTTATGTTATGTCTGAAATGCTCTGTATTTTAGTGGCTTTAGGCACTTTACTTATCTTGCTAATGAATCTTCCACTGTTCATGAATCATAAATATGTATGTAATCACTCTTGCCTAAATATTATTATTATTGAAGGTGAAAGAAAGACCAAATTTATGTTTATGTGTATTACAAACCAAACTGTTGGATATAACTTACATCCTTTCTTAAGGAACTGTATACAATGTTCATAACATTGTATACAGTAAAGGATGTAGGATGCATCTGAAAAGTTGGTTTTTAATACATTTAAAACATAAACTGGATTTTTTCTTCATCCTCATTCAAGCACTATAGCAATGTAGTAAGTTTCTCCATAATTATTATTATTAAACCTATGGAACACCCTATTCTTTGAAACCATAAAATCTTGACAAATTTATCGGGAAGAATGAGGAAATATTCAATAAACCACTAGTTTCCTATCATTGCCATAGCCAGCCACTAGAGTGTGTGGCCACTTGAAATATCGGCCAACTTGCTGGCCGAACATAACAACGAATGGTGGTGCGAGCAGCGTCTCTCCCATTGACATTCCCGATCCCTTTGAGGGTTTTCAGGACCCGTTGTTACTTGGCACGCATTCCGATCGCGTCATTCTCCCGGTCTTGGAGGGGAATCCAGAGGGTGTTTTCCTTAACAGTAAACGTCATAGTATGGCTAATAGATTAGAGGCGAAACATCGCCAACGTCCTGAGGTACCCTGTGACCCTCCAAGGCCTCCATTTCCACACCATTTATAACAACAATGTCTGTTGTTATAAACCTCTGGGTGACCATTTGGTACAATATGTGGTCCGGCATGTTGTTGGCATTAGTGCGGACAACATCAAGGCGCAACTGCAGGATGCTGACATTCTGATCTTCAGTATCAGGAAGTTTCTGCATAGGATTAATGGTGAACTGTGTGATACCAGCACTCCCCTTTTTAATTTTCTTGACTCCCTTCCTCCTGATCAGGTTTGGATTAATGGCTCTATAAATTAAGAGGTGTATGTCCCCTGTCCCACTCAGTGCTTTCATTGGAAGGGTTTTCACCATACCTCACAAGGCTGCACCAATGACGTTAAATGTGGCTAATGCTCTGGTTTCCATTATACTCGTGACTGTGTTGATATGCTCTGCTGCCCCAACTGTGGTGGCGATCATGGCATCACCTTCAAGCAATGTCCTTCTTATGTATCAGTGCTCACTAAGGCTCTCCCCGCTGTCATCCTGCCTTCCAGTCGTGCTTTGCTTCGTCCTGATCCGGTTCCTCACCTGTTCCGTCCTGACTTCCTCTGACCTTCTATACATTTACCCCTTGTACTTCCCTCTGCTCACACCTCCCTCACTTTTTCCATGTCTGCTTCGCACCTGCCTTCTACACATCCTTCGCCTCCCACCCTCTGTCTCTTGCCTACATCCCTCGCTTTCTTTATTGCGGCAATACTTTACGTTCGCCTTCCGTTCTCTTTATTATTCCCGTCCTGCGTCCCTTTCCTCTCGTCTCTTTTACCTTTATCCTCACCCACACGGACGGCGTCGTTATCTTCCTGCCACTGTCACATCGTGACCGTTGATGTGTCGCTGTGCATTGTAGCACAAGCATCTTTCTACAGTACCTCTCGGGCAGTTGTCTGGAGGATACACCTTCATGCAAACTGCACGTATTGCGAAGAAGAATAAGAAATATTTGCCTGAGCATATGAATTGTGCATCTTGCAATGTATTTGAAAAATGATACGCCTTAGAAACATGATACAATACAATTCTTACAAGGAAAGCATTATTTGATAACACAAATCAATCAATCCAAATAACCAAAATTAAATGTCAGTACACAAAACATTGCTGATTTGTGAGAACGACACTAGAATTTTCACGAGTAAACATGCAGTCCCATTAGTGTAGTGGTCAAACGCTCGCCTGGCGTTTGAGAGCGTTTTGGGCTGGGTTCGTATCCTAGCCAAGGAGGATTTACTGGGCGCAAATCTTTAACTGTAGCCTCTGTTTACCAAACAGTAAAATGTGTACCTAGTTGTTAAACAATTTGGCGGGGTCGTATTCTGGGGAACAGCATTAAGGACCTGGCCGAAATGCTATGCATGCTAGTGGCTGTACAAGAATGTAAGAACTCTTGTACAGTATATATAAATAAATAAGAGGACACAGCAAACCTTCAATCTTAAGTTAATAAAATCTATCAATGGGCCACAGAAAATAATATGATGTTTAATGAGGATAAGTTCCAATTACTGTGCAATGGAAAAAAGTAAAAAGCAGAAACCACATATAATAAAACAATCAAACCACACAACTGAAAGAAAAAGCAATGTAAAAGATTTACGAGTAATTGTGTCCGAAGACCTTACTTTTAAAACACATCAAAATTGCTGTCGCAACTGCATGAAAAATGACAGAATTGATAACAAAAGCCTCCTAAACAAGAGATGCCACACCAATGATGTTAATTTTTAAGACACTTGGTGCTCTCTAGGATGCTGACCTGGAAAGCATGCAAAGATCTTTAACTGCTAGAATTCACTCAATATAACATCTAAATTATTAGGACTGCCTAAAAAAATTTAATCTGTATTCCCTAGAGCACAGATTGGAGAGATATTATATATAATAATTTGGAAAATATTAGGACTGGTTTCAAATCTGCACACAGAAATACCATCACACAAGACCAGAAGGCATGGCAGGATGTGCAAAATAGCCCCACTGAAGAGCAGAGGTGTAATAGGCATGTCGAGAGATAAATCGATCAACATCAAAAGCCCACGTCTTTTCAACAGTCTTTCCCTACACATCTAGGTGCATAACTGGCCGACCTCTTGCAGTGTTCAAAAGAGAACTTAACAAGCACCTTTAACCTGATTAACCAGGCTACAACTTATACGTCAGGCTGCGAGCAGCCACATCAAACAGCCTGGTGGATCAGACTTGCAACCAGGAAGCCTGGTCAGAGACTGGGCCATGGGGACATCGATTCCCATAATCTTCAACAGGTAGGTATGACTACTCAACCAATTAATAAGTGATCTGCCCAAATATCCAATACTTACTCTTGCATTATGTAATGACCTCTACACTAATATTGAGCTAGTCTATGTCAGTATATCCTGTTACTTAGATTTTCCAAAAAAATGTATCTCATCATACATAATAATTCATCATATAGCCTGACGATAAGAAACTTAAATGTTACTAGCAAATTTGCTTTGTAATCAAACACACACACCACCTCATGGTCTTACACCATATTTATTACAAATAATCTCTTAATAACTTTAGCATTCAAATTACCCAGCAGTTCCAAAAGTGTTTGTGATGACAGATAATCTTAATGCTTATGTTTTAAAGGTTCTTGCTATGTTTACATTTATAATGGCATTCAAAGGTCACATACAAAGGTTACAGCCCAATATGTTGCACACCGATATAAATGTATGAATGACGTATTAATACAAATATTTAGAAATGTACAATATTTATTAATATAATTTGTTTTATTAAGTACAAACAATGATTTGTATAAATGACACTAAAAATTGTATGCACAATCTAGTCATGATTTAAATCATTTTAAGGGATATATGAATTTTGCATTTAATGAAAATTGAAGGAAGCCAAATTATCTTTCTTGGCTAAAATTTTACTTCTAAGAATCCATAATATTTTTTTGAATTCCCCAAATTCTCTTTTATATCCTTCCTTCATCAGTCACTTCACTATATCCCACTTTCATCTGTCACTTCTCTAAGTAACTCGTTTACTGTATTACAAAACAATTTTTTTACATCACTTCTTTCAATGTTTTAAAAACAAAAATAAATTTGATTTGTTAAAATTTAAACAAATTTTTTGCTGAATCCTTTATTCTGAAATGTATATTATTACTGTATTAGTAAATCTTTTAACAATACTTAATTGAACTTTTACATTACAATCATCATCTGCTTTGCACAAGTTTCCACAGCAAAGGCTGGTTTGAAATTTTTGCTTAGTCTAATTAGAACATTTCCTAAATCACAGTTGGTGGATCTTTGCCAAACCAATGCCAAATCTATCAGAATACATTATATGATGCATTATTATATTTATAATAATAATAAGAATAAGAATAATAAAAAGGATTCCAGAAGAACCAAACTTGAGTACCCAGAACTAGAATCTTTGTTGAATCTCAAATGAATTCACTAAATTTTGTACCAAAAATTAAATTATAGTACTAAAATCTCTTGCGAGCCTCTACAAGAGAATCTTAAATAAAATTGTCATATGACAGGCATTTAAATACTGTACTCTTGAACCTGCCCCCAAGTAAGTATAAAATACTTAAATGACGATGTTTACAGGATGAATACATTTGGATAAAGAAAATGGGTAACATTTTGAGGATATTTTAAATTTTGTATAGAAAGCTAATTTTATTATACAATTTCCCACCAATCCCCTTACCTTACTTTTACTATAATTATATTATAAATATTTTCAGGGAAGTATAACATTTTTAAGCTGGTTTAACAGCATTTATATTTGACACGCTGAAACTTTTAAACTATAATAATTACCATCAATTCAATGTTATGCAGTTAATTTTCAGTCAATTCTATATCACTCTAAGGTCTAAAATTTAGTAAAAATTCTAATTACTGTACTATACATTTAAAATAAAATATTCTTGAAAAACAATAAAATCTTAAAATATAGGTAGCTGCTCTTTAAAATAAAGAAATTAGTATTTGAGACATTTTATGAGTAAGGATTATTATATATATATATATATATATATATATATATATATATATATATATATATATATATATATATATATATATGACAATGTCAGACCACGGAGGAAAAATGAAACAGGAAATTTCCTTAAGTACTTTCGTATATTAAATACATCTTCAGAAGGTCTAAGGAAATTTCCTGTTTCATTTTTCCTCCGTGGTCTGACATTGTCACATTCTTAATCACGTGTTTATTTTCGTGATATACACACATATATATATATATATATATATATATACATACATACATACATACATATATATACATACATATATATACATACATATATATACATACATATATATACATACATATATATACATACATATACATACATATATATACATACATATATATACATACATATATATACATACATACATATACATACATACATATACATACATACTTATACATACATACATATACATACATACATATACATACACACATACATACAGTATTAATATACTGTATATGAGATTTGAACTCGGGCCTGAAAAATAGACCGTCATCCTACCAACCAGGTCATTGATACTCACAATAAGGATCCCTTAAGGACCTAAATGGCACCTAACTGAGACTTTAAAATCTACCCTGGAGCACCACTAAGGTACCTTAAGGTAATCCACCCCCTTCATCCATACCATATAAGATGCACCCCTCAATCGTGTGGGTGATAATGTTATTATCCATGCAATTGTGGATTGCATCTTCACACACACACACACACACACATACTATACAGTATAATAATCTTAGACATTCTTCTTTTGAAACCCTCACAGGGTAAATAAAATAGTCAAAGAACAGGATTAGGTTTCTGACTATGTCATCAATTTAAACATATTCACTTGAGTGAAAAAATCTTAAACTAAGCATTATTGAGCATATCAAAATTATATACAAGACTTTAGATCTCACAGATTTGATCCATGATGACTTTGTAACGATCACAGATAGACAGTCTTTTGTTGCCGGAGACCTACGACTGAGTGTGAGGGCAACTGTAATTCTCTAAGCTTGTAATTCATTCATGTAACAGTAATTCTCTAAGCTTGTAATTCATTCATGTAACGGTAATTCTCTAAGCTTGTAATTCATTCATGTAACGGTAATTCTCTAAGCTTGTAATTCATCCATGTAACAGTAATTCTCAAGGTACACTTGAATTGCAAGCCGCCTCCATTTTTATTTTTAATTTTATAATGTATAATGAGTAAAAACAGCTACTAAACACTTCTGCAAACCCTGCACTTAAAATCATAACTGTTATCTTAATGCTGTATTATTCAATTCCAGTAAAGTATTTATTGTTTTCCTTAACCTTCATCGCCATGAAAAATAATGTTTCAATTATGCATACTCTGCTCTCAAATTTGATGTACATATTACATAAGCCCTCTAAAAACCACAAGGTTAGAGATATAGGGAAACGGTAGTGGACTGGAGAGCTAAATTAATAATACTATATCAATAAGTTTGACTTTAACGTAAAAAATGAATTTGTATATCATGTATATAAAACAATTTCTTGTGAAATGTATATATTGAAAATTAGTGAACACGTTGCTTTCACACTCAGGACTTATCTATATCAAGAACTGCACACTACCATCAACTATTGCACTGAGCATGTATTTGTACTGAGCGCTGTGACCTGCAAGTTATAGTGGCAAATGGGTACCCACACTTAAATACCAGTAGCAGATTTTCACAAGCTCACAAAAGATACTTGGTAAGACACAAGAGAAAAAATATTCTATTGCCAGCTCCAATTCTCTGGAAGACAAATCTGCAAACTAGCCCTTTTCAAGTCAGCCAATTGCCATTAGCACCTGGGAGACAGTAGTAAGGCTGCCTAGAGCTGCCTTGAGGATGCTTAAAGCACCATGTACCTCACAATATACGTAAGCTCCCTCCTTTTAAGTAATTTTACCCTAAACAATTACCTAAACTTAACAAATCTGAGACTGCCTCGGTTTCAAGGCATGAACAATTCCAACTATTTACAATAACATTACACATGCTTTGATAAATGATAAAAGTTATGTATATAGTACATACAATATATAATAACAGTGTGACACAGGAGACATGGATTAGATCCATGCACTTAACAGTCACCTCTTCTATTCACCCTGACTAAACTATTCTGTAACTTATCATCACTGGTCCCAGGCACCTTCATTTATAATTTGTTAAATACAATGCTTAGCAATTCATTATTATTAGCAATATACCTAACACAAATTGAAGGTTTAGAAGTTCCTTTGTGCAGTAAAAATAACAAAAATAATTTGATAAAACTAACAAGGCATTGAATGAAATTACACAAATCTTAGAGAAAAGCCTTTTAAAGGCACCCTGATTATCACAAGAGCTTTACTGCTCTCCATATCTCCATTTACATTTAGGAGCTTAATTATTGCACACTTTTTTCCACATTTAGAGAACAATAGTTAAAGAAGGTCACTAGCATACCACTGAATTTAAAATAAATATACTGTAATTATGGTTGAATAACATTATTCATCCGTATATAAATTTTCAGCCTTTGCAAAGAATGATGTTGATGGAATTGCCCATATAATAATGTGAGAACAGTAAGATTCTGTATACACCAGCTGATAATATATGAACTAAGAACTTTTGTTCATGCACGACACTTCAGGAAGTATTCAGTCCACCATCTCAGTGTTGTTTGCACGTGTTTGGAATGTGAGCTCTTCTGAGTAGATCAAAAACATTAATATTGCCTTGGTGTTCCTATTCCATCACCTTATTGTTGCTGTACATTGGAGTGAACCCATGTTATTCTGCCAACCAACACCATCACCATTACCCTAAGTAACTTTTGCAGGAATTTCCTGCATGGAGGCTTCTGATCTGCAAGATTCCTTCATAGGATACAGGGTGGAGCCTCCTTGTGGGTGGCTTGGCCAGTAACCTGCATTATCAAAATTTTTGATGCTAAAGCACTTGTGTCTGATGTGCTGATCTTCCCATGCCCTGTTTTCTGCCATCCACCGCCCAGCACCGAACAATATGGATAATGACATTACCTGCCACTATTGTGGGCCTTACAATTGCATGCAGGCGTTCTCAGCTTGCAGTGTGCTTACGAGCCACGTGCCTTAAAAGGTGAGCCTTCTGCTTGAACTTCCAGTCACAGTGGGAGCATTGAAACCGAGGTTCTACTCCACACTCATTCTTGATGTGGTGCTTGAGACCCTTGCGTGTCTTGTAGAGGCGCCCGCAGCGAGAACACTCGTGGGCGCACATCAGATGAGGCGCAGATAGGGTAGGTGTGGGTGGGGAGCAGCGTCCCCAAGGGGAGGACGGAGGGGGCCCATACAGCCCAGGAAAAGGTGAACCCAAGCCTGGGTGGGACCTTGTGGGGATGGGGGGCAGAGGGGAGCCTAGGTAGGGAGCCAGAAATTTGTTTTTCCATATCCCTGCAACGAGGAAGAGAAGACATCAGCTCCTACTTCCCCTCATGACAAAGTTTCTGATGGTAAGATACTTGGTGACAGAAGATTGGTGTGTGAGCAGTAGTGTCCTGTTGTGTACAGAAACTTGTCTTGGCTGTGTCATTTCAGAACTTATAAGCAATATCATAATTTTTTCTTCTTTGCAATATATTTCCGAGATTTTTTTGTGGTTTTAGCATTCATGATAACTTTCATTCCACACTCTAATGAAAAATAATTGCCTACCAGACCTAAAGAGCAATAACAGTTTCATTCAGTGTCCCATAAAACCTCCAACCTTTGTACATCCTCTGTGAAAATGTCCTTAAATCTGCATATTGTATATTACTTAAGTAATATTATGAGACGATTAGATACAATAAGATATCTTGACTTGATAGTGACAGACCACTTTTCAATGATCTTCCATTTTTATCTCACCACCTGATCACCAAAGGACTAAAACCACCACAAACAACAATGACCACGAATGACTAATGTAAAATCAAATAAAGTAATTCCACGTACTATGACCAAACAAGAGTGAGCAACCTCAATAAATTCACAAACAAGGATTATATCAACCACTACTGACAAATATATACTGCATAGAATGGCACCTCATTGGGTTTTCAAGGAAATGAACACACCTATTGGGCCTTCAACAAAATATCAACAAATATTTTTTGGCAGCGGGTAATTGGCACATTCCTGCTTTATTATTATAATTAAGAAAGAAAATTTTGAAGTGGAAGAATGATGATAGTCCAGTCATGCTCACATACTCTAAAATAATTTAGCCAAAAATCTACTCATAGACAAATGCACTTATTTGTGCATAGAAGGAAGTCATAACTACTAGTAAAAGGCACATCCTCTTACCACATAAAAATATGACAATCAGTAGTAGACACTGAAGACTGAGAGCAGTACGACACCATCACCCTTTGATCCACTAAGAATTACAAATACTGTACTGTACTACTAAGAATTGTATGGTAGTGCCCAATAAGTGTGTTATGATGTGGCTACTCTCCACCACGAGCTACAATCTACAGAGCTACAGGATAACTACACTACATTGGCACAAAATATAAAAGAACTAAAGACATAAGTGTATTCTGGTATATGGAATTTAATATACAAAAGTTGTATTTCTTAAATATAATTAAAACATTGAATAATGAGTTAAGGAAATAGCAAAATATATATATCAAATGTCTAGCTTCAGACAAGATTTTAACTGAAAAACTAAATTGTCAATGCAAACAAAGGCAAATTATTAATTAAATAAAAACAAAAGAATTTGTGCCAATCTCTACTTTGCTACTTGAATGAATGAAGCCTCTGTGGACAGTACTGTAGTTAACAGAACAAACACAATAGTGAAAATATATTTTTTTTAATTACTATTAAATTAAGAATTATGCAAGTTTGACAAAATTAAGAAATTATAGCCATTACTGTATATGAATTTTAATAACCTCCACACAGGTAATAAAATATTTGTGAAAAACCTTATGACTGCATTTTCTTCAGTCCACAGAAGCTACACAGGTTATATAATTTTTCACTTTACCTTGATTGGTGCTTTCTAAGGAAGGAAAAGATTCATCGCTGGCAGACGTGTCTGGTGGATATGGCCAGCCAAGGTAACCTAAGATGCAATTAAGATGGGGGTTAGAAAAACTTTACTGCATTAATGAGTATATTTTTTCAGGAAATAAGTCAAAAGTATTACAATAATTCCATCTGCTAGTACAGTAATACTGTTTAATGTGAGAACATATTTTGATCTACAAAGGTTATTAAAACTTACTGGGTGTATGTGGAGCATCCTCCGGTAGTAAACGAGATGTTGATGGCCCAGGGGTGTCTGGGTGGTCATGGGATGTTCGATCACTTATACTTCTGTCGTCACACTCATCATCTGACTGATGATTAACATCACTGCTGTTCTCATCGGGGCGGCCAATTCCTGATAATGGTTTATTTGGGCTGGAAGATCCATGGTCATGATCACTGTGGTACCTTGTTATACTTGGAGATGATCGTGGGATATCTATAAGACAATCTCCTCTTGATGATCCAACAAGGTTTTCAGGGGAAGGACTACTTGCTCGTAATGTTTCTCTTATTTCTCTTTCTCTTATTTCTCTTTCTCGCTCTCTTTCTCTTTCTCGTTCTCTTTCTCTTTCTCGTTGTAGTTCATGTTCACGTTCTCGCTCCCATTCTCGATCGCGCTCTCGTTCTCTATCGCGCTCTCGTTCTCTATCGCGCTCCCGTTCTCGATCACGCTCTCGTTCACGTTCTCGCTCCCTTTCTTTCTGTTGTTGTTGTTGGTCACGGAGAATAGGATGAAGTGGTATAGGAGTAATTGTAGCTGGAATACGGGGGAAGTGAATACTGTCCCCCGGTGAACCAGATGATCTGCCATCACTATCCCCACTTTCACCACCTTCGCCAGATTTTTGCCGGATTTTTCTCCTACGTTTTGCACGAGGAGAATCGCCATCCTCCCGTGTAGAAGGCTCCGTCACTGTTGTGGTGGCTAGGTTAGGTAATTTAATAGGAGCAACCAAATTTGATGATGCCAAACTCAGTGCTGGCGGCATTGTCAGGACAGTAGACAACACAGAAGGAACAGAGACAGGGGGAAGGGGGAAGGCATCTAGACCTGAACGACCACCTGTAACTTCAGGATGCGAGTTTTCTATCTTTAGCCGGTCATGGCTCGTGGGATGTGTAATATGTGACTCTGCTTCAATCTTATTGCTACCATCAGCCAAACCTTTAATTTTAAGTGACTCCGCTGTCTTTATTAGTGGTCCTAGTTGGTCCTGAGAGACATTTACTTCTCCCCGATACATGTAATCCAACAAAGCCTTGAGTTCATTATGTTTTACATCCTTTAATATCACAATGGGGTGCTTATCTGTAGTTTGAGCAAACAGTGTCTGAAAGATAAAAAAGACAATGATGGTAATAAGAACATCACCAGTCAGGAATTCTATTAGGAGAAACACTTAAATGATAACAAATCTACAATGATTGCTTTATTGTATTTCAAAAAATCCTCCCTTGATTTGTGCAAAAGTATGCATTTCTGGAAAATTTCTTCCTGAGTAAATCTGTTCAAAGACAAGGTAAGATAACTATGTATGGAAAAATATGCATCCCAGAAACTAATCTAAAATATATATAATTTTCTTGATCATATTTGCTCTGAAAAATTATAGGTGTGGCGGTGGTGGTGAGAAAGCAGAGGTGTGTGGCACGTGGAGATGGTGTAGGTAGGTGTATGATATGTGGGGATGATGGGGATAATGATGTTGATAAGTGTATGATAATAGTTATTAAGCTACACTGCCCCATAACAAAAATAGGAAATGTTTTAAGACCAACCATAACTGTTTTAAGTTTCAAGTACTGTAAACGCAATAAAGGATTCTCTTGATACGAAGAAAACAAAAAAATATATGAATGGTTAGCTCACTCATATCCAAAGAAAGAGGGCCTAAGTGTGAATCCCGGGCAGTGTAGGGCAATTTGGACATTCTTCCTTCACCCACCCTTCTACTCCTAGCATTAATTTTATTTATTTATATAGTAGGTACAACGGCTGTGGAAGTACATACATTAGTGACTGGATGTTATATTCTTGCAAAGCCATTAACATGCATAGCATTTTTGGGCAGGTCTTTAATCTAACCAATAAATGTAATAAGTACATTGTAACAGAGTTTGAGTTCTGCATAATAAAGACGCTATAAATTGATAGAATTGATTAGACTGCTGAAGTTGCATGTCTTTAGTATTAAATTGGGTGAGTGGGTAGCACAGGATATAGTGAGAGTTAATAGTACAAAGTGGGATACTATGAAGAAGAAATTAGGTACTTTATGGTTCTAATTTTGAATAAAGTATAAGTGGGAATTTTTGTTTAATTCATTACACAGTGAGTTCCGCATAAAGGGTCCTTTTACTTAAAAATGTAGTGTTTGCACAGATAGAATAAATGGAAATTTGAATGGGGTTCTGAAAAAGACATGTAGGATAAGGTTGCAAAATAAGCTGTGGTAGTGAGAGCTCTTAGTCAGCAAATGAGTTAAAAGACAGTTCATGTTCCAGTAACCATCCCAGTGTTAAGGAAAATACGTTGGGTACAATTTTAATTTTGGTAGCAAGATTCAAACTGTTTCTGTACATTGTTGTCAGTGCTTTGCGCTATTTTCTACCCCAGCTCAATCTATGTAGCTATAAATCTGCAATGACTGTGCATTTATATATTTACTGCTACATTCTAATGATATAGATGGTGAAAAAAATGTAAAAAATAATTACCTGGAAGTATGGAGAACATGCTGATAAAACAACTTTGTGTGCTTTGAGCATACGACCCTCGGCAAACAGTGTAACATCCACCAGGGATTCGCTGGCCAACAAGTTGTCAAAAACAGCCACCAGAGTTGACCCATGGTTATTCCACCGCAGGCAAAATTGTTGCTGATCCATCATTTTGTCACTGAAAAAAATAACAATTATTCATTAGATATAGATTGCATATATTTTTAAGTTAAATTAGCTAATTAGATACAATAGTTGAATTAAAAACAAACTCATATTAAAATTAAAATGGGCATATTACGAGTTTTTTTTATAAATAATATGAGTGTGATTGAGAAAGGTTATTTTTGCAGAAGATTCAGCTACTTGAAACAAAAGTTCCAAGTAACACGGGCCATGGTGAGCCCATAGTAGACCTGTTTGAGGAAGGTACTCTAGGATGGGATCTCTCATATGAACAAGGAGCCTGACAGCTGAGTGGACAGTGCTTTGGATTCGTAGTCCTGAGGTTCCAGGTTCGATCCCCGGTGGAGGCTGAGACAAATGGGCAAAATGTTTCTTTCACCCTGATACCCCTGTTACCTAGCAGTAAATAGGTACCTGGGAGTTAGACAGCTGCTACGGGCTGCTTCCTGGGGTGTGTGTAACAAACAGGCGGCCTGGTCAAGGATTGGGCCGCGGGGTCGCTAAGCCCTGAAATCATCAAGTTAACCTCAAGGAATATAATGGAGGGATAGCTTAAGTTACTCAATCCTTCTGAGATGTATCTTACTGTCTCAATAAAAGTACTTGAACTTGAAGGGAGTATAATTATGAGGCTGGTGTAATGAGTAAAGTTAATGTAAAGAGCATGGGGCATAGTGCTGGGTTGAGGGAGTGAGGGAATGGATGGTAGAAGGAGTGGGTCAAGCTAAGAGGATAGGTTAAGGGAACTAAATCTCACGAAAGCTCAAGAAAAGAGGATATAATCATGACTACAAGATACTGAAGAGAAGGAAGGTGGTGGTGGAGGAGGAGGAAGATGGTGGTGGTGGTGGAGGAGAAGAAAGGTGGTAGAAGATGAGGAAGGTGGAGGAAGGTGGTAGTGGTGGAGGAGGAGGAGGAGGAGGAAGGTAGTGGTGGAGGAGGAAGGTGGTGGTGGTGGAAGATGGTGGTGATAGAGGAAGGTAAGTGGTGAAGAAGAAGGAATGTAGTGATGGTGGTGGTGGTGTGATGGAGGAAGGTGGTAGAGGAGGAAAAAAGGTAGTGGTGGTGGTGGAGGTGGAGGAGGAGGGAGGAGGGAGGAGGAAGGAGGAAGGTGCAGATGGTGCAGAGGAAGAACGAAGGGAAACAAATCAGCTACCAGGTCAATATAAGGAAGCACTGTACTCATATCCAGTATGGGTGGTCATCAAGTGGAATGCTCTGAAAAAAGTTGTGGAAGCCACTTCCACTTTAAAGCCAGATTCGACAGAGAATTCGAATGCCAGAATAGTTAAATTGTAATGCAATGAAAACAAGGCTACTAGTCTTGGTTTACTGTGTAAAACTATTCTACTTAGTTCTATCTTCTCACATAGCCTTAGATGGCCATAGCCATCACTGACAATTGGTAGCCTTAGCCATAGCCTTAGATGGCCATTCCATGCTTATCACTGACAATTGGTTCAACATGATAATTAATATTAAACATTGTTTCATCAGAAACAATGGATTAGCTCGATTAGGATTAGCATAATCCTTACAATTACGCTATATAAATTTGATTGTTTTAGTGCTAAGACTATCCTTCAAAATTTTAAGATATAGCTTAAATTATTGTAAATTAATTTAACATTTTCTGATACAACATTGAAGTAACCCCAAAATTGATTAACTTAATCAATTATTGAACATGCTTATTCAATAAAAACCGTAGTTGTTTTATAACGAAATTATTATTACTTAAATATATCGCAGTCACTTAATTTTGTTCACCATTCAATTAAGTTAAATCTAGTTTTATTAATCCCTTCATAGACTAAATAACAAGTACTGACAAGAAGGGAACGGTATATGCTGGGTGGAGGGTAATGGCGCGCGCTACACTGTACGACCTATTCCCACCCAAGCCCATAGTAACCCACCAGGCTCCACCCCAACCACAAGACCCCTGAACACCCCTCCTTGCCAGACCCAAGCCAGAGAAATTCCTTCCCATCCGAATTCTACCCAAGACAGCTAACTCCCTCCCTGCCGGGCCCCACCCCAGGCTGCACGGCCCAGAACACCACTTCTCTTCTAGACCTTGTTCCAGATCATTCCCTGCCGGACCCCACCCCAGACCACAAGACTCCAGACAACCCCTCTCCCTGCCGGGGTTCCACTGCAGACGGCAAGACCCCAGACAGCCCCCCTTCTCTGCTGGGCTCCACCCCAGACCACAAGACTATAGACAGTCCCCTCCCTGTTTGGCCTCATCCCAGACCACGTGACTCCCCAGACAGCCTCCTCTCTGCCAGACCACAAGACCCCCCTCCCAGTCTAGCCCCACCCCAGACCAGACAGCCCTCTCCTTGTCTAGCCCCACCCTCAGACAGCACCTCCCTGCCGGACTCCACCCAGCAGGGTTGGAAATAGTGCTCAACCGTCCAAGTGGTTGGGCACTATTTCTCCCCCTTCCCCTCCCCCATCCCAAATCGTTGTCCTGACCCTTTTCAAGTGCTACACAACCGTAATGGCTTGGCGCTTTCACCTGATAATTTCCTCCCTCCTTGACAATCCCCTCCCTGCCGGACCCCACCCCAGACCACAAGACCCCCAGAAAGCCACCCCCTCCCTGCCAAGCCCCACCCAAACACACCTAGCCTACCGCCCCACTGTTCAATACTGCACGCGTATTGACTCCGTCCTGCAAGCCTCTCCCACCTGTTAATTTGCTCGTGAGTAGGCAAATCTGAATTATATAGAGAATTATTCATACAGAAGAGATTAGATAGAAACTTAAATATTAAGAATACTCTAAACACAATTCCAAGGTATTTAAATGTCAATTCTTGACATTAAATTAAAACAATTACCAAAGATTACCTCAAGTCCATCACTTCCTGAAGTTGTAATTGGTTATATACAAGCATTTTCTGTGGTAAACAAAATATTGCAGACATCACTAGCTTAAGTCGCCTTCTAGGACGTGAAATCTCACTTGAGGCAGGTCATGTCACTGCCAACTGTCGGCCTAAACATTTGTCATCGCTTTTTTACATATTGATCAACCTACTCAAGTGATTCTTGGTGACAAATCGACACCTTTCGAACTATCGGAGCCTATATACCCTAAAAATTACCTCCTGACGACTGTATTCCCCCAAGGAACTACCTCCAGACATATACATATTCCATGGAACTACCTTCCGAGGCTATGACGGGAGACATCTGTCACGCAGGGTGCAGTCGCACCTCCACAGATCTCCAGTATCAGCTCTTGATACTGGTAATGGCTCAAAAGGGCCACAACTTACGGGCTATTCATGCCCGTGCCACCTTTTGGGTGGTTTAATCTTCATCAATCAATTCTTCCGACGCCTACATATCCCATACCTTGTAGAGCTGAGGCAAAGTGAAATTGACACCAGTAATTCCATCTATCATCATACAATCATGCAAGAGGAGCCACACATCTATGGATCATCCAATAAAATCAGCAGACTTCTAGATGTTACTACTGCTCGGCTTAGACTCGGTTACAAGTATCTCTGGGAATTTTCATTATCTGCCGATGTAGACCTGATCAAATGTAAACTGTGTCAATAAAATTATTCGCACACCCTCCGTCGCTATGTGATGGAGTGCGAAATGATACGTGAATTTAGGCAATTCTATAACAAATGTCAGGCTGCGAGCAGCCGCGTCCAACAGCCCGGTTGACCAGTCCAGCTACCTGCAACCCGTTCTCGCAAATTTAATAAGTCAATATTGACTTATTAAATATGTGCATAGGTGACATACTTAACATAATAGCTACCCTTAAAAAGATTCATAGAAAACACCGACCTTACCTAACCTACTTAGTATGTTAAGATAAGCATCTTATTGCTTCGTAATTACAATTATTACCTAACCTATAATAGGTATAGGTTAAGTAATAATTGTAATTACGAAGCAATAAGATGCTTATCTTAAGATACTAACAAGGTTAGGTAAGGTCGGTGTTTTCTATGAATCTTTTTAAGGGTATCTATTATGTTTAGTATATCACCTATGCACGTAGTTAATAAGTCAATATTGACTTTACGAATTTGCGAGAACGGGTTGCCACCACGAGGCCTGGGCGATGATTGGGCCGCGGGGAGGCTAAGCCCCGAAACCATCATTAGGTAACAAGGTAAGTAGTTACTCCATTAAACTTATCATTAATTTAACTAAATTATTGATAAGTTATAACTAAATATAACTTACTAAGTTATAACTTTCGGGGATAACATAATTATTGAATTGTTATCCCCGAAACGCTTTGTGAAACAGTAGCTTTATTAAATATGCTCCTTTATGTAACGAATAAGCAACTACTGTATCATGTTCTTTAGAATATGTTTTAGATAAATACTATTATACCGCTCACTAAACTAAACTAAAAAGGTCTAGATAGTTGAGAACACTGCTCTTGACAGCATAATCATCCCCGAATCTTTGTCCTTATTACTAGCACTAATTTCAAATTCAAATGTTTATTCAGGTAAAGTACATACATACAAGGTGTGATACAAATATTGATTTATTTATAGATAGAGCTAGTACATACAATGCTTAAAAGCCACTATTACGCAAAGCGTTTTGGGTAGGAAAAACACTAAACACCTAAAACTTAATAGTTTTATATATAGCAGACAGACGATAATCAATTTCTTTATTATGCACCCCATACCCATCCCTTGGGCGGTGATGTAAAGGATTACAGAGGCACATAATCGGTTCAGGAACTGAACCCTCTAGTTCGTTTAGCTAATTAAATAACAATTTTTGACGCTAGTTACAAAATTATTAATGTTATATATACATGTACACATTCTCATACATACATGTACATATATATATAAGTATACATTCAGATGCATCAAATAGCAATTGATCTATCCTCCCGTCTTCGCATTTTGATGTAAATGACGCAAAAATTTCCAACGGATAAAATATGATGTACTATAAATCACAGTGGCTTCCAAACAACCACGTTTTCTATGTCTGGGTCCACCTGTTAGTTTAGGTTAGGTTAGGGCCATATAGCACACCAATGACGTGACAACTGGAGAAGACGGACTGCTCTGAAGCAATACAGGAACATAGTTTTTTTTACCAGTGCCAAAATGTAATAGTTTGACCTGAATTTAACTGTTAGTTATTATCCCCCAATTCGTTACTAATTTATTTATTGATTTATATACAAGAAGGTACATTGGGGGTTAAGAGAGAACATAGCAATAAAGTTGATTTTACAATCTTGTAAAGCCACTAGTACGTGTATACGTTTCAGGCAAGTCCTTAAACTAACAGATAATTTTAAGTAGAATTTATATTACGTAACAACTAAATGTCATTTGAATTTTTACACACACTTAGTGCACATGGAAATGCAACAGTATCAAATAACGTTCAATGAGTATTATTATTAAAACCTATTACGATACTGGGACCAGTAAAGGTAAATACAGGTAAGTTCCCCATGCAAACACCTCAAGAGATGAGGACCCCGCCCCTCCACCTCCCCCCCTGAACCATGCCAGATCAACCTCTTAAAAATAACGTCACTTTTGGCTCGTATGCGCGCTATGGCCAAATTTGGACGTAATTTGAAATGAAATCGACTGACAAAAGTGACGTACTGTTCCGTTTTCTGTTTGAGTCGTCTGGCGACACCACCAGAAGAGCGCCATCTGTTGACAACCCGAGTACACGTTTGGATCCAGTATAGGGCAGTTCTTGTAAAATTTATGTATATATGACTTGTATTGTATTAAATAAAGATAAAAAAGTATAGGGTAGTTGTCATGATATATTTTAAGGAGGGGGGAGGTAATTATTATTATTTACAGCATTAAATATATAGATTTATCATTTGTTTTGTGTTATTTGTATTAAGTTTTTTATTATTAACAAGCTAAGGTACACACGGCAATGTGCTGCTACCCTATTCTATATAATTATAAGGTGTAAATAAAAAACTAGCTATACGTTCATCTAATATCCCCATCTCGCAGGACGGTTAGTCATACATGGAATCAGGACTTGAGAATGGTCCAGGACAGACCGAAACGTCGTCGTCCCTTCAACTTCTAGTGTGTGGTCTGGTCAACATACTTCAGCCACATTATTGTGACTCATCGCCTGCACATGGAATCAGGATATAACATGCAATGCAAGGCTGATGATGTATTTAGTCTGCACTAATAACATCTTGCTACAGCACAAGAATAAGCTTAGGTAAACACAGCAATGTGCTGCCTGCACCCGTCGCACGAGACAATTTCAACCGCAGAGATGCATCTAAATTCATAATGAACACTACTACTATACGAATAATTGTAAACTTGTCTTGTAAATAAATAAATGTCCAACATGGATCCGTTGTTTTCAGGGTACTTTTATACTGATAAAAGAGCCAAAAGTCTACCCCGGCTCTTCAAAATTTTGTCAATCAGGATGATTGTAAAGTCAAAAACAGAAAACGGATGTTTAGTGTTTAGAAAACGAGATTAGAAAAAAATGGTGCCGGTGCTGCCATCTGTTGACAACCTGAGATGAACTGGGCGAGCGTCCTCACCTAATGGGCTGACAAGGTCGAGCTAGGCTTCAACTCCTGTCTTCCAAACGTCCTTAGATCAATGCAATGAGAGTTCCCGCGCGTTTCTCATATCCGCAATTGGGTTATGTGTGCGTTAGTTTGCGCATTTACCAATTTGAGCAATAACAGTAACTAGTTATTCATTATTATATAATAAATAGTATGGGTAACACTAATAATTTTAACCTTCCTAGCTAACTTTTAGGATTTTTAGATCATGCGCAAACCCCATATGGCGGCAACGATGTTTTGCAATACCCACCCATAGAGAGCAGCGTTATTACAATACTAGTCCACAAAGAACTGTTATCACAATAGCAGCGACCCAAGCACAGTCTGTTAGACGAAGCTCTGACACGTCAAGCCTGACCCTGGGGAGTAGAACTCCCAGAACCTTATCCAGGTACAATCCAGGTACCAGCCAGCCAGCCCATGGAGAGGATAACGCCATGTTAGGTCCTGTATCGTGACCTGTGCATGTCGTGAAAACAACGCATCTTCAGGCAGGGTGCCGGGTAAGATATTATATAGTACGGTATTTAACTAATAAACAATATTGAAAATTACCTGATCTAACTAACGTCACGTTTTTATTGCTTTAGATTCAGCTACTGGGAACCAAAAGTTGCAAGTAGCACGGGCTATGGTGAGCCCGTAGTGGACTTACCTGGCACAGGAGCAGGGCTGTAACGGCCACCAACCGAATACGTCACGTATTCCAGCTGTAACTGGCCACTAACGTCACGTATTCCAGCTGTAACTGGCCACTAACGTCACGTATTCCAGCTGTAACTGGCCACTAACGTCACGTATTCCAGCTGTAACTGGCCACTAACGTCACGTATTCCAGCTGTAACTGGCCACTAACGTCACGTATTCCAGCTGTAACTGGCCACTAACGTCACGTATTCCAGCTGTAACTGGCCACTAACGTCACATATTCCAGCTGTAACTGGCCACTAACGTCACGTATTCCAGCTGTAACTGGCCACTAACGTCACGTATTCCAGCTGTAACTGGCCACTAACGTCACGTATTCCAGCTGTAACTGGCCACTAACGTCACATATTCCATACATTACCTCCCAAAACAAAAATATATCTAGAGTTTAACATATATTTAACTATTTGATATTTTACTTAGGAATTGGGAAAACTTAACGGTATGAGCTGCTGGTTAGTTCCAAAGGTAAAACTTGAGAAACGTATCGATCACGAACAAAAAAATTCTGAAAAAAATCAATATATAAACCTGTGAAACACATGACCTCACAGAGTCCTAATCACGCCAGAAAGTGATAGGAAAATGGGTATAGAGGATACGAGAAGAGCCACCACCTCTTGTGGTGGCTCCTAGACCTGGTTGGGAGGGCGGGCTGTGGGAAGGAAATAGCCTGTGGGGTTGAGACATCCACTTTAAAGGGAGGGAGGGAGCAGATGCAGGTTGGGAGTTGAACTCTATCTCTGCTCACAGTTCCTAAGGGTGGTCGGGGACAGGTGCTTGGGTGGTGGTGGGGCACAGGTGTTAGGGGGTGGTGGTAGGGGTACAGGTGTTAGGTGGTGGTGGTGGGGTACAGGTGTTAGGGGGTGGTGGTGGTGGTGCACAGGTGTTAGGTGGTGGTGCACAGGTGTTAAGTGGTGGTGGTGGGAAGTACAGGTGTTAGGGGGTGGTGGTGGTGAGGCACAGGTGTTAGGTGGTGGTGGGGTACAGGTGTTAGGTGGTGGTGGGGTACAGGTGTTAGGTGGTGATGGTCGGGCACAGGTGTTAGGTGGTGGTCGGGCACAGGTGTTAGGTGGTGGTGGGGCACAGGTGTTAGGTGGTGGTGGGGCACAGGTGTTAGGTGGTGGTGGGGCACAGGTGTTAGGTGGTGGTGGGGCACAGGGCACAACATTTATTTAAAGAAGTCAACTGTTCAATGAATACTGATGAAGAAGATTAAACAAAAGCAAGGGGGTGTGAATTCTCAGGTTTGGTAGAGAACGCGGGCCAGAGCGGAATTCATCAGACAAATGTTTTAAAACGCGGGAACTTTGAACTGAGAAGACATTATACAGCGGGTCAATCTCCTGGAACAAGACGGATGGGTAGTGTGTGCACCTAGCTGTGTGGGGAAGGGAGGGTTGAGCTTCAGTTCCTGGGGCCTCGCCTTTCCAATTGTCTGTTGCTTCTATAAAATGACTCCTAGTAATCATTCAAATAACGGAGTATGAAGTAGGCCTCCACTGCCTCCCCTAAGGTACCATCACTCACACAATAACCCCCATGTGAGTCATCTGGGTCTACAACTCCTCCCCCGACTTGACCTCTTGCTACTCATCCTGCCAACTCCTCTTTTAATGCTAAGTTAATGATACATACATTAAAGATATATTAACATAGTAGGCGCATATTTATAGGACTCATAAATATGCAGTTAACGAAAGGTTGGGGACATATGAAACAATGCAGGCGATGAGTCACAATAACGTGGCTGAAGTATGTTGACCAGACCACACACTAGAAGTTGAAGGGACGACGACGTTTCGGTCCGTCCTGGACCATTCTCAAGTCGATAGAGAATGGTCCGAGAATCGACTTGAGAATGGTCCAGGACGGACCGAAACGTCGTCGTCTCTTCAACTTCTAGTGTGTGGTCTGGTCAACACATATGAAACAAATCACAATAATAATGGTCATACACCCTTCAGAATTGCTTGTGGGTTTTTTTTTTTTGCAAGAAGCTGTGGGTGAGGTGAGTGGTTGGTCAGACAGCGGTGGCAGTGAGGAGTGAGGTCACGGGCAGCACCATCTGGGTCAGGTCAGGCATTATCACCACCTCAACATTGCAGGTGGGATGTTGCCTCCCTCTACCCATGACCCGGGCTAACTACTTTTGACCATTCACCTCGTTAACCAAGAAAACTTAATGACACTATATTTCTGGAGGCTGTAACAAGAGGGCGGGAGTGAGGCCATGAGGCCACTACAGTAGCCTGGGTTAAAACAATTACAGAAACATGAAATCGTGAGCATCACAGTACAATTTACAGTATGTATGTATGTATGTATGTATGTATGTATGTATGTATGTATGTATGTATGTATGTATGTATGTATGTATGTATGTATGTGTGTATGTATGTATACGTGGGAACAAAGCCACAGTAGCTGCGATACAGTTCATGCATGTACTCAGATGAGGAGTGTGCGAACAAGAAGGGGATGAAGACAACTGCGGAACACTGTAACAAACTTTCATTTACTTCCCAAATATGCAACAGGTTGGTAAATCCACAGACGAGAGTGAGAGGGGCTCATGTGATGAGAGAGAGGGGTCATGTGATGGGAGAGAGGGGCTCATGTGATGGGAGAGAGGGGCTCATGTGATGGGAGAGAGGGGCTCATGTGATGGGAGAGAGGGGCTCATGTGATGGGAGGGGCGCTTGTGATGGAGAAAAGTGATCTAGTGTAGGAGAGAGCCGTTCAGATGCTGGGAGAGAGCGTGGTGTTGAGAAACAGAGGTGCTCCAGGCACCGTCCACCTTGGAGCGTGAACTTGTACTTCACAGACTGGTAAGAGAGGTGAAGTGAGAGCGAAGAGCTAGACTGCTGCTGGTGCAATAGACGCACAGTAGTAATGTAGAGACAAGAGCAGGTGTGTCACGGGTCTACAGGATAAAACAAACAAGAAAAGTCTCGGTGTATACGTAAGATAACGGGTATCTCAACAAATCAAATTAAAACACGGCTTGTAGGTCAAAAAAAAATAAAAAAATTCATCTGTGGTGTGGTTGAAGGCGGTGACTGGTGAGATGAGGTGAAGCACAAGGGGGTACTCCTGTAGAACTATACACTGGTTGTACGGGTCAGGTCCATGGAATCCAAGGGGTGGCGGAGGCTGGTCCAGGGGTCGGGGAAGACACCGTGGAGTCACCGAGAACATGGAATGATGTGCATCTGGACAACGATAATGCTAGAACCAGCAGGGTGAACCGGATGCGACAATAAGCAGACGAACATTTTGACAAAGACTATGTTAAAATGTACGAAGCCAAATTCAGACTTGACCTAACCTTGCCATCACCACGACCAAGTTCACCTCTCCTACCAGTCTGTGAAATACAAGTTCACACTCCAAGGTGGATGGTGCGGGTTTTGCCTCTTGCGAGAGCCGTCCTCAACAGGACACTGTTCTTGCTGCAGATATTTCAGTGGGATATACATACACATCTCTCGCTGAGAACGTCAGTAAAGGCCCGAAGTGATAATCTGGGGTAAAGGCAGGAGAAGCAGCGTTCCCTGGAGAGCGCACCAACCCCTCCCCAAAGCGTTACACATTCACACGCCGCCACCAGGTTATCTCCAGCTCAGAAATGCTCGGGATATTGTCGTGGACGGAAGATAATTGTTTTATTTCGGTTCGCGCCCCTGTGCCTTCCGCCAGACTTGCCTGTGAAACATTTTTATTTATTTTACCCAGAATCAAATGGGTCTAATAGAGCGAACTGGTGATTGTACAAGAGGTTACCGGCGGCGTGTAGTTCCTATATGGTGATAACTTACTACACTCTAACTGAGCTTTTGTTAATAGTTCAAATTTCAGTTAAAAAATTCCTCAGGAACAATTGGAGGACATTTATCAAACCGTCGGCTTCCTGTCCCTTGGCGAGGCGACCAGAGATGGTGGCTCTCAGGTAAATTCAGGTATATATCTGGCTTTATTATTAATATCTGGTTGCACCTACACAGTTTGTCCTTGCATGTCTGCCTACACTCCAGGTTACTGCGGGTACCCTACGGAATTGGGCGGGTGTTGGGAGGTATGAGTATGGTGGGTGTGGTGGTGATTGTTGGGGTGGGTGGTGGTGGTTGCTGGGGTGACTGGGTATGGTGGTGGTGGTTGCTGGGGTGACTGGGTATGGTGGTGGTGGTTGCTGGGGTGGGTGGTGGTGTTGGTGGTTGCTGGGGTGACTGGGTGTGTGTGTGGTGGCGTAATGACTCACTGGGATGACGCTGACCTTACTGCTGATAAAAACTACCAATAACGAAATAAACCTCAGCTTTATCATACACAAGTGTGTGTGTCGCTTCCAATATCACTACAATGACACACTCCAAAGATGGCGCAAAGAAACAAAGTCAGTTACACCGGAGCCCCGCTGTTGAATATCAAGAGCAAGCAAACTTTGTTCAAACTGCTACTTTAAGGTTAAGAGTCCATACGACGAGGCGTTTCCGAGAGACTGAATGTAAGCCTCGAGGAAGAATAATAATAATAAGAGTCCAAGGAACCCTTTAGGTGTCCTGGGAACGGAGGTGGTGTACACCTGAACGAGTACAGGCTGGTGCAAAAAGCACAGATAATGTAATAACAGGAGGGAAAAAAAGAGGTGGGCGCGGATCAGGTGTTGTTGTGGTTGTAGTACAGTGGTGGTTGTGGTAGAGGTCGTAGTGGTTGCTAGGAGAGAAGAAGAGGAGAGCGAGAGGACGAGTGAGAGAGGGGAGGGGTGAGAGAGAAGAGGGGCAAGAGAGAAGGCTGAGAAAGAGGGGAGGGGCAAGAGAGAAGGCTGAGAAAGAGGGGAGGGGCAAGAGAGAAGGCTGAGAAAGAGGGGAGGGGCAAGAGAGAAGGCTGAGAAAGAGGGGAGGGGCAAGAGAGAAGGCTGAGAAAGAGGGGAGGGGCAAGAGAGAAGGCTGAGAAAGAGGGGAGGGGGAGATAGAAGTAGCCATAAATGTAATCAATGTGTCTAGTACAAGGAAGGTGTCACAGGACCAATAAGGGTGTCCCATATAACTTTACCAAAGTGTTCCTCACAGTACTGACCTCAAAGTTCATATGTGCACCTATAACAACCTCAGAATGCAGACGTACTGCAAGTGAAGCAACAAGACAATGTTGACAAAAAAAGGAGTTTTAGTAACCGGAAGTTGTACCCCGAGTCTGCGGCACCAGTGGTTCCAGAACCTGTGTAGCACTGACTGTGTATGTGTGACATCCGTAGAGTTTGTGGTCCGCTTCTTCCATGCGCAACTCGGGAGGGAAGGTTGGGGGGTAGACAGGAGGCAGGTGTTGATAGACAGGTGGCAGGTGGTGGGGTAAATAGGAAGCAAATGGGGATATGTAGGTGGGAGGCGGAAATATATGGGGAACAGGTGGAAGTCAAGAGGAGGTTGGTAGGCGGCGATAGATAGTGAGGCAGGCCACAGGTCAGATACTGGTAGACATGGGAATTAGATATATTTATGCAAGGGGCAATTAACAGCATATGGGATTAGGGGCAGGTGAAGATAGAAAGCTGGCGAGTTAGAGTAGGTGGAAGGTAAAGAGATAAGGATGAGGCTAGGTAGGGAGCCGGTCGGCCGAGCGGACAGCACGCTGGACTCTTGATCCTGTGGTCCTGGGTTCGATCCCAGGCGCCGGCGAGAAACAATGGGCAGTTTCTTTCACCCTATGCCCCCTGTTACCTAGCAGTAAAATAGGTATCAACCAGGTACCTGGGTGTTAGTCAGCTGTCACGGGCTGCTTCCTGGGGGGTGGAGGCCTGGTCGAGGACCGGGCCGCGGGGACACTAAAAAGCCCCGAAATCATCTCAAGATAACCTCAAGGTGATGTGTAGGTGGGACCAGATGCTCAGCCCGTCCTCCAAAGGGTTTCCCAACGTCAAAAACTGTCGTGCTATGTGTCCTTTCCTAACCAACCAGAAGACCCAAAACAGAAAATGGGACAGTATGTCAATCTCGGGAGCCGCTGCCATTTTCTAGTACGACGACTTATGGCCTTAGGTAAAGTATGCGTCCAAACGCGACGCTGTATTAGGAGGCCGGGTTGAGATGGTAGCAGCTGGGGATAGATAGGTGGAGGCAGGTGGAGGTGGCAACAAGCAGTTGTTGCACGAGTGTCGGAGGTAGTCCGTATCTCCCGCATCCCGAACCCTCTCTGATAACGCGTCCTGGCCGCTCTCTGGTCCCTAGTCCCTAGTCCCTGGTGCTCCCAGGTCCCTAGTGTCGTCTGGCCGCCCTCAGGTCCCTAGCGCGTGGCTGCTCTCTGGTCCCTAGTCCCTGGTGCTCCCAGGTCCCTAGTGTCGTCTGGCCGCCCTCAGGTCCCTAGCGCGTGGCCGCTCTCAGGTCCCTAGTCCCTGGTGCTCTCAGGTCCCTAGTCCCTGGTGCTCTCAGATCCCTAGTCCCTGGTGCTCTCAGATCCCTAGTCCCTGGTGCTCTCAGATCCCTAGTCCCTGGTGCTCTCAGATCCCTAGTCCCTGGTGCTCTCAGGTCCCTAGTCCCTGGTGCTCTCAGGTCCCTAGTCCCTGGTGCTCTCAGGTCCCTAGTCCCTGGTGCTCTCAGGTCCCTAGTCCCTGGTGCTCTCAGGTCCCTAGTCCCTGGTGCTCTCAGGTCCCTAGTCCCTGGTGCTCTCAGATCCCTAGTCCCTGGTGCTCTCAGATCCCTAGTCCCTGGTGCTCTCAGGTCCCTAGTCCCTGGTGCTCTCAGATCCCAAGTCCCTGGTGCTCTCAGGTCCTTAGTCCCTGGTGCTCTCAGGTCCTTAGTCCCTGGTGCTCTCAGGTCCCTAGTCCCTGGTGCTCTCAGGTCCCTAGTCCCTGGTGCTCTCAGATCCCTAGTCCCTGGTACTCTCAGGTCTCAAGTGCCTCGGGCAATCGAGTAGATGGGAATGCTGACTGGGATACCAGAGTTAGGCTAGGTTAAGTTGGGTTAGGGTAGGTTACATTCGGTTGGGTGAGGCTAGTTTAGATAAGTTATCACTATTATATTTCCTGTGATTGCAGGCAATTATCCCAGTCACCTATCTGTCTTTCCTTACAACATAAACCTTTCCTGACTTAAGAGAGGAGCACGCAATATCAGGGTTTAGTATTTCCCTCCGTCTTATAAAGCGCCATCTAAATCAATCTCTAAAGACCGTTTATCTGATAACGGAAGTAGAGTGGTTAATGAGCGAGAGGCGCCACGCGTGCGCGCGACTCTACAGAGGGCGCCACTTCCCTGTAGGCTCTGTCTACTAGTAGACTCGCTAGCGTCTACCACTAGTTCATGTGGTAGTGTAGACAGTGCCTGCAAGACTAACTTTTCCAACGGCAGCCACCATGATAGGCGTTGGGTGGATTGATAAGACAATTAAAACTGAATATTACAAGTTCAACCCAATATAAATGCCGTAGCCATCGGGGGTCCAATTTCTGGAATTATAATGTGACTAACCTTTCCGCTACTACCCACAGGATAGATGTAAGGTTCTTAATTAATAAACTAATCACATCAAACGATGAGTTAGCCAAAGCATGTGCTCTTAAAGAGAGCTGATTATCACCTTGAATTGCTTTGGTTTAATATACCGAGAACGGGAACAAAATTGTTGTAGTCCTGACACAACGTTCAACTTACACTAGCTATTCTATCTATTAGCATACTACTATGCAGGAAGCTCCACATATCTACCACATGGGGAGCCGGTCGGCCGAGCGGACAGTACACTGGACTTGTGATCCCGTGGTCCCAGGTTCGATCCCGGGCGTCGGCGAGAAACAATTGGCAGAGTTTCTTTCACCCTATGTCCTTGTTACCTAGCAGTAAAATAGGTACCTGGGTGTTAGTCAGCTGTCACGGGCTGCTTCCTGGGGGTGGAGGCCTGGTCGAGGACCGGGCCGCGGGGACACTAAAGCCCCGAAATCATCAAGATAAGTCTAGGAGGTTATTACTGATAGGCTCGGCTATCTCGGCCTGCTGAATGTAAACAGTCTGCAGAACTGTTTACATATCTTACGTCACTGTGTAATTGAATGTGAAAACGTTTAAGAGTTTATAAAAACCGATCAGAGATTTTCAATATGTGTGTATTTCATTCAAAATGATTTAAGAGTACCACCAGAAATCTTGGTTAAGTATCCCAAAGTTTGTCTACTGTCGGTAGTGCATGCACGCGTTTGTAACCTTTCCACAACTGCTCTTTAGATTGGTGAAGGGCATGATAAGCAAATTAATTATGTAACTAGCTCACCACGAATGCAAATTGCTTTAAAAAAATCATCAGAGTCCATCTTATAAGTGGCACTGAACGCTTTCTGCCACTCGCCCACAGAAAGGGGCCATCCCTTCCGTGTTCACTTTCCATAGCTGAGCTGCTACCTGGAATTACTTCAAATCCTCATACTAATACAAAAGTAACAGTGGAGTAGAGTAAAATGTAATTTCTAATATGATTCATAACTTTGTAAACGGTAACTAGGATACAGTTATTGAAACGTTTTCCGATATTTTAACTTCGAAGAAACTGAACGCTGTCTTTAAAAAAAAAACAACCTCTGCCTTTGCAAAAAGTCCGTTCAAAACTATAGCAGACTTTTGATTTGTGAACCAATATGTGGGCCGAGAAGTACATAAATGGAGAACGCCTACCCTGTGTTTCCTGCTGTAATCTTTATTTTATCTCAGAAAAGATTACATGTACTGGATTGTATAACAACAATGACCATTTTGTTACATTAAACCAGCAAATTATATTCAGTCCCACAATTAACGTCCATATAATTTAAAATATTACTGAGTCAATGATAATATAATACTGTCCTTGTACACAATAGTCGTTCCTAGTAAACTGACAAATACAGCCCCAAACTACATAATTTACAACAATCTTCAGATTCAAAATATATATTTTTCGACCGAAGCCGACGAAGGCAGAATATCTTTCACCGGTCTGCTTTACCAGGAAAATTGAGCAATATAAATTATATGTAATATCATTATAAATAATAATCCTATGCATCTCACGATATACACAAAACGAAATATTCATATAACTACTGTACAATTACTCCTGTGTGTGTGTGTATTCAACTAGTTGTGCTTGCGGGGATATGAGCTCTGGCTCTTTGGTCCCGCTTCCTGTGTGTGTGTGTAATTACCTAAGTGTAGTTACAGGATGAGAGCTACGGTCGTGGTGTCCCGTCTTCCCAGCACACTTTGTCGTGTAATGTTTTGGCCTCCACCACCTTCTCACTTAGCTTGTTCCAACCGTCTACTACTCTGTTTGCAAAAGAAAACTTATTATTTTGTTTTTGGCACCTCTGTTTCTTTAGCTTGAAACCGTGTCATCTTGTTCGTGATGTTGCTGGTTTCAAGAATTTCTCCTTGTCAATTTGATCGATTCCTGTTAGAATTTTGTATGTGGTGATCATATCATGTGTGTGCGTGTGCGCGCGTGTGTGTGCGTGTTTGTGTGTGTGTGTGTGTGTGTGTGTGTGTGTGTGTGTGTGTGTGTGTGTGTGTGTGTGTGTGTGTGTGTGTGTGTGTGTGTGTGTGTGTGCGTGCGCGCGCGCGCTAACCTAGTTGTGCTTGCGGGAGTTGAGCTTTGGCTCTTTGGTCTCAACTGTCAATCAACTAGTTTAGATTTCTGAGCCTACTGGGCTCTATCATATCTATTTTTGAAATTGTATATGGAGTCAGCCTCCACCACATCACTGCCTAATGGATTCCATCTATTAACTACTCTGACACTGAAAAAATATTTCTAACATCCCTGTGGCTCATTTAGGTTCTCAGTTTCCATCTGTGTCCTCTTTGTTCGTGTATCACCCGTGCTACAGTTTATCCTTGTCTACCCTGTCAATTTCTCCGAGAATTTTGTAGGTAGTGATCATGCCTCCCTTTACTCTTCTGTCTTCCAGCGTCGTGAGGTGCATTTTACGCAGCCTTCGTAACTCGCGTGTGTGTGTGTGAGGGAGGAGGGGGGATGGGCTTGACGTGAAACTAAAATGAAAGTGCAGAAAACTATCATACATGACTAAATTATTATTACATTTCACCGTGGGAAAATTAATCCTACCTGACCCAGCCAACGTCCAACACAGCCTAAGACAAGAAAGAACCAGCGGGTGGTCTTGTACTTAGTACTCCACATTACATTGAGTCACTCACAAAAATGATTCCTTGCATCTGGAACACAGGCTGTACGATATCTGTTAATATAATTATTATGTCTGCGAATTTGCATGGAGCCTTAATGTATTATACTAATTAGCAGGACTTGCAAGCTCCACTGAACGCAGCTGCACTTGCTGCCACGCACTTGATAATTTTACTTAAATCAAGAAATTCTAGATTGTAGAACGGCTTATCCAGTTTATACTCGTTATCTTGACGGCCGGAGCTGCAACAACCCAGGCGCAGGAAAGACCAGAGAGAGAGAGAGAGAGAGAGAGAGAGAGAGAGAGAGAGAGAGAGAGAGAGAGAGGGAGGGAGGGAGAGAGAGAGAGAGAGAGAGAGAGAGAGAGAGAGAGAGAGAGAGAGAGAGAGAGAGAGAGAGAGAGAGAGAGAGAGAGAGAGAGAGAGAGAGGGAGGGAGGGAGAGAGGGAGGGAGAGAGGGAGAGAGAGGGGGAGAGAGAGGGGGGGAGAGAGAGGGGGGGAGAGAGAGAGAGAGAGAGAGAGAGAGAGAGAGAGAGAGAGAGAGAGAGAGAGAGAGAGAGAGAGAGAGAGAGAGAGAGAGAGAGAGAGAGGAAGAGAGAGAGAGAGAGCTTTGATATATATACTGTATATATATATATATATATATATATATATATATATATATATATATATATATATATATATATATATATATATATATATATATATATTTATTTATTGCAGTGTCAGACCACGAAGGAAGGATTGAAACAAGAATTTTCTTAAGTACTTTCGTATTTAATAATATCCTTCATCCTTCTGAAGATGTATTATTAAATACGAAAGTACTTAGGGAAATTCCGGTTTCAATTCTTCCTTTGTGGTCTGACACTATATATATATATATATATATATATATATATATATATATATATATATATATATATATATATATATATATATATATATATATATATATATATATATATATGGACTACCAAAAGAAACTGAGCTTACTAAATGGGCACGAAATACTTATGAGAAGTTCAAGTGTATATGATTGGACGTTGGGAAAAACATCATAAACCAATTAATGTGATCTGACCCAAATCACAAAATTTTCACTATAAGCTGGTGAGAATGATGTGGCGCTTCTTCGCTGGTGACATGTTTCTGCCGCTTTGATTACCTCGGAGCATACAGGCATCACATAGGCCACTCAGCGATCACCTCAAATACTGTTGATTTGTCTCCCTGATCAGTTGGTGGATCAGCCCGTCCTCATGAGCGTTCCCAACGTCCCTAAAAACTAGTACAGTACTAACGTGCCCGAACTTAACCAACCCGAGGACCCACGAACAGAAGTTTTTAGTTTAGTTCATTTATTATGCACCCCATACCCATCTTGTGGGCGGTAGTGGAAAGGGTTACAGAGGCACATAATGGGCTCAGGGACTGAACCCCACAATTCATTTAGCTAAGCAATCAGAACAAAAGACGGAACTTCACGTGAATTTCGCGAGCTGCTACATTTTTTTTTCATCAGTTTTTGGTCTTAGGTAAAGTATACGTCAAAATGCAATGTGGTATTAGGAGGATGGGTTGGGGGGATACGGACACAATTTTAGAGAAGTACCCCTGAAACATGTCAGGGCCTAGGCTACTAGTATTTCAACGGCCGCGGCAGACTGGCACTGTCTTACCTTAGTAACGTTAGGCTCGGTTAGTTGCTCCAGTTATTGCAGTCGTTATTTTGTTTCCTGTGCTCTTTTCTCCAGTCTTCAGAAACATTAAAAAAAACTGTTTATTTGCGGGTTACTTTGTCGTTTAAGGCGCGAGGGGGAAGTAGGAAAGCCTTGATTTGCGTAAGGCGCGCGTGTAGTTGAACAGTGTATAGGGGTACTGCCGGACGCCATCTAGGGGTTTTATCAGTCATGCTGCAACCCTTATCTTGTGCACTGTTGCGTCACAGTGATAATCAGCTACCCACTTGGTATGATAGCCTTCGACTGCCAGCCCGCACCTGCGCATGCTCACACATCCCTTCAGCCTTGACCTCCTGTCTCAACTGTGCTCATCCTTTTGCCGGGTGATGCTCGTATGATGTTATATTGCTCATATATATTATTCAATGATAGGGTACACAATACCGCCCGGCAGCCAATCAAGGACAAGGCCCATTTCACCTGGTTACTCATTCAATTTCTAGTCAAACTCACCGGCGCTTGGCCAATTTATACCCGTACTAGATCACAGGTTGGCAAGGCAATACTGATTATAATTTTACGTTATAATTCAACGGCAAGATTTTTGGATTTTGGATTGTTTGTTTATATTTCTCTGCATAATACTTACTGTAATGTAGCAAGCCTAACATTGGAGAACCTCAGAACAAACACCTTTAGTGCGTAAACATGTTAATTGTAAATTTAGAACAACAATAATTAAGCTACAAATTCTAAACTTGCATTTTTATATTTAAGACATCCACAAGAAATTATATTCTTAAAATATTAACACTATTTAATACTGCATAATCGAAAAAATATATGCCATTAAGAAATGTTTCAGATATAGCAGTTCCACTATTTACCTAAGACATCAGTAGTAATGATGAAGCATGGATGAAGAGGCTGAGAGTACCCAGTGTGCAGGTTCGAATCCTCGTCATGGGAGTGTTCCTACTGATGTTCTCACTGATACATCACCTTAATGTAATTCTTTATGTCAGAAAGACGCTATTTAATAGTAAAGAAAATTGTGCCATTTTCAAAATTGTTAAAATTTCAAAAATATATCATATGAAGTACAGTACTAGAAATATGAAAATATCATTCAACTTCATATATATATATATATATATATATATATATATATATATATATATATATATATATATATATATATATATATATATATATATATATATATATATATATATACACACACACACCATGATATATGTTGAAGGATATACCCTTTAGCATGATAAATGATATACTAAACCAAGCTGTTTATGAGCCACAGGTATGAGGTATAATGATATGAGCCACAGCAAGCAGGTTGGAGGAAGAGTAATCACGATAATCATTCATTGTCTGCGATGGACGCAGACAATGAATGATCACAGCGATTGTTTGAACACTTTTGATTAAGGATGAATCTGATAACTGCTTATTATTTTCATCATCGCATTTTGTTGCATTGTAAAGTCCAATATCCACAGGTTGACAAAGTTTTAAATAGATGCAATTAATGGCAACAATGAAAGATAATTGATATGTCAAGAGTTGCAACACTGATAAAACAAACAGTGTAAAACTGAAATGTTCAACTTTTTTTTTAAGAGGAGCTTTTATCCAGTCATGTCTGGACCCTGTTACCATTTCCTTAACAGTTTTATGATTAAAGAACTGCATCGAAAAAAAGCGTTCAACTTAATAGATAGAAAGCTGGTCTTGCACTCCAGTTTAGCTGCCACACGTACACCTACTCTCCCACTGTCACTCTTGAACACGCACAAGGTACCAGTACTGGTCCACCGCGACTCTTGAGCACGCACAGGTACCAGTACTGGTCCACTGCGACTCTTGAGCACGCACAGGTACCAGTACTGGTCCACTGCGACTCTTGAGCACGCACAAGTACCAGTACTGGTCCACCACGACTCTTGAGCACGCACAAGTACCAGTACTGGTCCACCACGACTCTTGAGCACGCACAAGTAGCAGTACTGGTCCACCGCGACTCTTGAGCACGCACAAGTACCAGTACTCGCACACCACGACTCTTGAGCACGCACAGGTACCAGTACTGGTCCACTGCGACTCTTGAGCACGCACAAGTACCAGTACTGGTTCACCGCGACTTTTGAGAGGTCACATGTACGGAACCCCCCCCCCCCACTATTCTGTGACTCGTTACAGCATAGTGACTACAGGGCAAGCTTTAACAATGTTCAAAATAGATCATTCTTTATCATTTTTATCATCAGCATTTTATAATTATATTATTACAGTATTATATTATTATCAGCATGATAAGAATATCATAAAATTCACGACCGGAACTGTCACTGTAAAACACAGGCTCCGAAGATTTTTCAAATTGCCATGGCAAAATTAACCTTTCATTCGGTACAGGTGTGTTGCATTGTTTAAAAAATGGCTAATGCGTTTTTTATTTTTTAGCCTGGTTCAGCTTGCGAATTTCCTCCTCTCGCTGCTTAAGTGTACCGAAATACATTGACGCCTCCATTTGTGTATGGGCTAGATGTTGATATTGACAGTACACGTATTTAAAAGTACATGCACAACATATTATGGCACAGCATGCCATATGGCACGACTCTTCGCTAGTACACAGTACTGCACAACAGGTGCAGTTTTCTTCCCCACGGTTTATTTGTAAAAACATTTACTGAAGGTATTTTTATACTTCCATCTAACCAAAATAAAGAAATATTTTATATTTCCGTATAATATCACGCTATCGATTTGTAAGAAACTATCCCAAGACATGACTGCATGAGGCGAGCGAGTGGGAGAGAATGGTGGTGGTAAAACAGAGTTACAGTGATCTACGGGAACGGGGATTCCGTACAGCAATTCCAGCCTATATAAGCACAAACCTATATCAAACCAAATTGGTTTACAGTGTGTGTGGTGTTGGGTTGTCAGCCCGTTGGCTAGGCTAGCTAGTGTAGGTGTCTAAGCAGATTCTCAACAACACTAGGCTATCTGCATTGCTTTCAGGAAAGAGAGGCTTTTTTTGTATTTGTTGTGGGGATTATGAAGAGCAATCAAGTTACCAAAATTCATTGTAAAGAAACTCTAGTAATTATAGAAGGATTTATTTTCTACAACGTTTCGTTCCACTCAGAAACATTTTCAGGTAAAGAATGATTATACAAGATGCAATTTTGGGGTTGTAAAAAATAAATCATTCAATAATTACCAGTTTCTTTACCCATGAATTTTGGTAACTTGATTGCTCTTCTTGATCCCAACACTAAGAAAATAATTAGAAGCATAGAAAGCTTGTACTCTTAAGATCAACAACGCCAGCAATGCTGTCATATATATATATATATATATATATATATATATATATATATATATATATATATATATATATATATATATATATATATATATATATATATCATACCGGCAAAGTTCTAAATTTCTTAAGGCAGCAATTAATACTAAGAATACTGGGAACATCAGGCATCAAAATACAGTATTTGGCGCAGTTTGGCTTACTTTTGTCCCGATAACCACTCGAGGTCAATAACAACAGGGACTTTCCTCATAATACACAAGCGCGGAAGATTTCGATGTGACATACAAACCCTTTCTTCGGATATTGCATGGCAAACAAAAACCAGTGAAACCAGAATGGGCTATACGGTAAAGGTAAAGATGTGTATTCCAGCAAAATAAAGGTAAAGGTACCTATTCCAGCAAAATAAAGGTAAAGGTACCTATTCCAGCAAAATAAAGGTAAAGATACCTATTCCAGCAAAATAAAGGTAAAGGTACCTATTCCAGCAAAATAAAGGTAAAGGTACCTATTCCAGCAAAATAAAGGTAAAGGTACCTATTCCAGCAAAATAAAAGTAAAATTACCTGAAGGTTCTTCAAAATATTCTTGAACAGTTAAGCTGTGATGTCTAGTCTAACGAAGCTGCAATCATCAACAGCTTGGTTGATGAGACTACCAACCGTACTGTGACGATCAAGATTTATTCATTGATGGTGATTAAGCCACCTAAGATGTGACACGGGCATGAATAACCCGTAAAGACAACCAAGAGAGGTTGATTAATATTAATTAAATATGAGGGTCCTGGTAGTACAGTCGGGTTCAGTCTCGATTTGCAATCGAGAATTTCGGGTTCGAGTCCCGAGCGGGACAGAAATGGTCCGGAGCATTTTCTATCACCTAATACGCCTGTTCACCTAGCAGTACGTATCCAGGAGTTAGCTTGTTGTGGGGTTGCATCCTAGGGGGGGGGAGATAGGAGGGGTCAGTAATTCGACCTTGAGGAACCTCCATATAAGCCTAACATGTACATATACACAGGCTGCCTGTCCATCACCACAATGCATTATTATATTATTAATATTATGCCTCATAATAATCCTCCATACAAGTTCACAACCAGCGATATACATGTATGTAATATTAACAACTGTGTAACTTACTTCACAAGATTGTCACTTGCTTAACTAAGCGAACTATGGAGTTCAGTTCCTGAACCCATTATGTACCTCTGTAACCCCTTCTACCACCGCCCACGGGATGGGTATGGGGTGTATAATAAATTACTAAGTAACCAGTGATTTGGTGAATGAATTGGTCATCTAAAACTGAACATGATGACATTGCACGTCAACTACTTTGGCATTTGTTCTCGTCTGTGAAGGGTTAATATTGAATACTGTACATCTATATCAAGTAGGCGATGAGTCACAATAACGTGGCTAAAGTATGTTGACCAGACCACACACTAGAAGGTGAAGGGACGACGACGTTTCGGTCCGTCCTGGACCATTCTCAAGTCGATTGTATATCAAGTTATGAAGCATTCCCGTATACCAGCTGCGATAATTCAACCCCTCACGATAATCAATTCCCGCTACCAGCAATCAACCATACCGGCTACCAACAATCAACCACACCCGCCATGAATTATCTCATCCATCTACAAACCAACCTTCTCATCAACCATAGCACCTACGATAATAATAAATAATAAAGGGGCCATTGACCGTAGCCAACAGACTCATTTCCCGATTACAAAAAATAAGGTAAGACAATACTCTCCAACGCTTCCTCACCTTTACTGCAATTCATCGGGCATTAGGCTTGATCTTTCAACACGAGCAAACAAGTGGTATAGGTTTGTCAGTGATGTGATGTGTTGAGCAGACTTTCTGTACATGGTTAATGTTGTGTTGGGTCGAGCTGTTTAAGGTGATGGGTTGGGTTGGGATGCTGTATCGTTACCCCGTTGCACCTGTTCCTAATTATGAAACACCCCTCTGACATGTGTAACGAAGGCTTGTACATTATGATTCCGGAGAGGGAAGTGGACATGGAGCTGGGGGATTGTGTTGTGTACAGAGGGTGCATGTAATTACCTTGTAGTTACCTAAGTGTAGTTACACGATGAGAACTACGCTTGTGGTGTCCTGTCTTCTCGGTATTTATCTAGTAGTGTCTACAGGGGTGTGGAGTCTAGTTCTTTATGCTCCGCCTACTAGCCTTGTACCTGTTGCTTTACAGCCTAACTACTCGTGACTTTCAAATTATTTATCGAATCAAGTTTTAAAGTTGAGGATGGAAGTGGCTTTCACAACTTCATCTTTTAGATCATTCCAATTGTTAACTACCTGTACAAGGTAAGAGTACCTTCTTCCATGTCTTCGGCTCATTTGAGCTTCCAGCTGCCACCTGTGTCCTCTTGGCGTCTTGCTTTCTCTCGCTGAAGAGCTTATCCTTGACCACCTTATTTATCTCCTCAGTATCTTGTAAGTTGTGATTATATCCTCACTGTTCCTTCTATCCTCTGGGGTTGCGAGATTTAGTGCCATTAGCCCTTGTCCGTTGCTTAGCTCTGGCACCAATCTTGTTGCAAGCCTCTGTACTTTTTCAATTTTGGCTTTGTTTCATACATTATGTGTGAGTATGCGTATTGACTATTTGCATCGGCAGAATCGAGCTTTTAGCTCTTGGACCCCACCTTTGTAACCAATCTATTTTCCTCTATTGTATCTACTAGATATATATTTCTCTCTAACACACGCGCACACACCCCCAGGAAGCAAGCCGCAGCAGCTGTCTAACTCCCAGGTACCTATGCTATTACAAATTTGACATCTATGATTTTCATCAATTTTGAAAGTCATCGTCCTTGCCCACGCAACAATCCCAATATCCACTTCCTATACTTTTTCCTCTGCTCTCCTCGCAACACTAAACTCAAGCAACACCTACACGTGCAAGCAACTTAGATCTTATTTTGTTACTTTTAATCCACTAACATTATTGGAAATATTTACGCTGACGCCACAAATCAACACTTACCAGTTACGTCTCAACTTTCACTGGCTCGTTTATGTTTTTGGCATCTCGTTATCAGGGAGTTAGGCTTATCGGTATTCATAGGCTTATCTTCCCTAGGATACCACCCGCAACAGTTGCTTAACTCCAGGGTTCACTGGCACAGTTTTCCTTTTTCTAACGCTTCCATATTGTTCCTGTATGCAACCAACCACCAAAATGTTCTTGTGGGGATGAACCACAACTCTTAAGTCCCGCCTCTCAACCCTTAAACGACTGGTGTATAGGTTCCAGAACCTACAAGGCTCTATCATATCAACATTTAAAGCTGTGTATGGCGTCTATCCCCACCATATCACGCGCAATTTATTATTTTTGTCTCCGTGCCTCATTCGGGAACTAACGTCCTGCCTGTGTCCACTTGTTCGTACATCACCCATGCAAATTAAATTTTGCCCCGAGGGGTGAGTTTATTGGGCAGCGCCACTCATCTTGTCAGTGGACACACCGCCATAGCAGCATGTACAACACTCCCCAATAGGAAGAAAACCCGCTGGGTTGTGTATGTGATCATATCTTCCACTTTTTCGTCTCCTACAGTGATGTGCGTCTCCCATGTTATTGTACTCCTTAAGGTGGTACACTGAGGCGGTACATCCTCCTACTCGGTACCTTTATTATCCCGATGTTCTTGTGACATATACTTGTTTTTTAAGCTGTAATTAATGTCTGCTTCCACCAACTCAGGCTCAAAGGTGTACTGTATTTATTTTGCCTGAGGGACAGAACGTGTGCGTTTAAATAAATTCAACGCTGCCCCACCAGTTAATGCACAAAGGTTTTGTAAAACATATGCCAGTCCCCTGGAAATGTAATCAGAGTATAGTGATTGGTAAAGACCTAAAAAGCAAGAAAGGAACATATTTATGTACACAATAAGGCTAACACGATACTTGGGCGTATATATCAAGGCTTGGGTTATATTGGGCAGTTTGGGTAGCGGCACCATGGAATGGACACTATATGCACAGAACGTGGGGAACACCACCGGTGGACCCCGCTGAACGAGGGGAAACGTGAGTACAGCACCGGTGGACGCCGCTGAACGAGGGGAACACGAGTACAGCACCGGTGAACGCCGCTGAACGAGGGGAACGTTAGTATACCACCGATGGACGCCGCCGAAGGAGGGGAACGTGAGTATAGCGCCCATGACGCCGCTGAACGAGGGGATCGTTAGTACACCACCGGTGGACGCCACTGAACGAGGGGAACGTTAATACAGCACCGGTGGATGCCGCTGAACGAAGGGCAGACACGTCCTTGATTCACGATCCAGGATCCCGGGTTCTATCCCCGGCGGGAACAAATGGCTGGGCAAGTTTCCTTCCACCTGATGCCTCTGTTCATCTAGCAATAAATAGGTCCCCTTCAGTTATGCAATAGTTGTGGGTTGCCTCCTGGAGCAGGTCAGTACTGTGTTGGTACCTCGATATGCCAAAGTTCCCGGGAGTTAGGGAACTATTATGGGTTGCATTTGGGGTAGATCAGTTGTAGAGTACCGGTAAATAAAAGGATAAATGCAATACATAAGATTGCAACTATTAAATGAAAATAGAAATCGTATCAACAGACTCGAACGCATTTTGTGTAAAAAAAAAAGGGGAAGCTCAATATATTGGCTCGACAAGATTTATAAACGCGTGAAACAATTAGGCTAACATTATTAACGAAAGTATCTTTAGTTTTGAAAAAATAGGATACATGGGTGAGAACAATTGGGCCAGTAGGTCTAGTACAGAAGTGGAGTAGCCTAGTGCGGCTGTAATGAAGGTTAGCATGAGTAGGCTCTTAAACCCGAGTACCCCTTGACGTCATTGTTACTGTTTTAAGTACACCTATTCTAACCCAACGTGATGCGATGATGATGTTTTAGATTTAGCTACTCTTTCTCTTTAGTGGAGGCCTGGTCGAGGACCGGGCCGCGGGGACACTAAAAAAAAGCCCCGAAATCATCTCAAGATAACCTCAAGATCTCAAGATAACTCAGATTGTGATGAAAAAATGCGAAAATGTGATAATGATGTTTTAGATTTAGCTACTCGGAACGAAATGTCCATGTAGCACGGGCTATGGTGAGCCCGTAAGGAAAATGTGATAAAATGGTTGTTTTATACATGGCGTGCAGGAGGTGTGGCGTCACTAGGCTGTCATAACTGTCACACCGGTGCTGGGCTTCACACACTACTGCTTGCTACCAGCGCCCGCCTCAACCTGTTAATAATCATACCAAAAATAACTTCGGATAATGATTAAATTTCAACACACGCCGCGAATATGGTTATCATGAGATGAGATGATTTCGGGGCTTAGCGTCCCCGCGGCCCGGTCCTCGACCAGGCCTCCTTTTTGTTACACACCCCCAGGAAGCAGCCCGTAGGAGCTGTCTAACTCCCAGGTACCTATTTACTGCTAGGTAAGAGAGACAACAGAGTGAAAGAAACTCTGCCCATTTGTTTCCAACTCCACCGGGGATCGAACCCGGAACCTCAGGACTACGTATCCGAAGCGCTGTCCACACAGCTGTCAAGCCCCCGACATGTAATTATTACAGAAAAAGGGTGCCCCTTCCCCCAAAAAAATGTTGCCGGGGCTTTGCAATAATCAGTAATATTGACCACAGGTTAACGTGAGGCTGGTCAATATTACTGAAGATAAAGGTTATTGGTGTTACCTTGATATATTAAAGCGCTTATTTAGCTTAGGAACAGTAGGCCTAAATGATAGATAAATATATGGTTAATTAAAAAAAAAGTTCGAAGCCTAACCGTGCTACGTCATAATTATTATTTTAACCTGACATGATGTAGTTTCATGATTCACCTCATGGTTTCCCACAGTCGGGGACAGGAAGCCTGCGAGGCTAATCAAGGTTCCCTCCTAGGCCTAACTATATTGGCAACCTTCCCTACAACCCAGAACGGTTGCTTAACTCCGGGTTCCATTTTTACTGTTGGGTGAAAAGAGCCTTCAGGTGAAAGGAAACGTGTTCAACCGTCTGTTCCGGCCGGGGATCGAACCCGGGACCCTCAGTTGTAACCGAGGACAACCCACTGCGCAACACAACCATCAATCTGACATCCACGGATCTTTTTGGATAATATTAAATTCATTTGTGGCATTTGAAAATTACAACCTAATATACTGCGAATTTGGCCTGAAAAAAGGCAGGTGTAGCCAATTTGTAAAGTTTGCCACCACATTTTATGTCTATAGGTATACATATATATAATAAGTTACATATTTTAACTGGTGTATGAGTTCAACGCCATCTTAAACCATTATATTTTTTTGAACTTCACTAGACACTACTTGTCAGTAGGATAAAGTCCCGTTCATCCACAACTTTACTGCCAAACTATTGCTGTCTTATGTATCATTTATATAACAAAATTTGTAAAAATGTGAATCCGCATTGTATCTATAAACCAGAATTCATTCACCTCCCAGCTGGCCAGCAACTGGCCACTCCATAAGTGCGGCCTTGACACTGATGTTCCTCCCAGGGTGAGTAGGTGGTGAACATATAAATATATATATATAAATCTACTCCAGCACTGCACCACTGTTGGGAGGCCTACTTGCAATCATAGGCCTACCCACACACGTGTAGCAACCGTCACAAACCATCTTCATCCTGCATTTATTGGTCTGCTTAAATAGTATTGAGGCATCTCGCACATGTCGTCGTTTCCTTAAGTCATTAATGATATATTTAGTGTTAGGCATGGCTACGTTACGTCTGTTAACTGCGTTTTACGACCCGTTGCTAAACTATCTTTTGTGCGAAGTGTTCTATAGTCTAGCATCTCAGGTGACGCATCACCAAGCAATTAATTGTATGCATAAGTTGCATTTCTTATATAAAAAAAATTCTGACTGCAGGTTAGAGCTACATTGTATTCGTCATTATATTCTAAAAGAGCTACAATGTTTTCGTCATTATATTCTAACTGTTTTGGTGTGAATGAAGTGAGGCTCAAGAGCCTAGTGTAGGGCGGGACGCGGAGTGATAATATGGGCCGAGTCACCCTATAGTGTCCTTCACCATCAGCCAGGCGGTGGGCACTTCTTATCTACCTTAGGCCTAGTCTTGCTCCACCCACCTCATCTCCTCCGCCAACACAATCACTCAATAAGCAACACAGGCTTATGGACATTAAATGTTCGTAAATCGTATATTATAAATATTGTAATCAATATTGTGTTTGTGTACTGGCCTAGTTGTACTTGCGGGGGTTGAGCTTTCGGCTCTTTAGTCCCGCCTCTCAACTGTCAATCAACTGGTGTACAGATTCCTGAGCCTACTGGGCTCTATCATATCTACATTTGAAACTGTGTATGGAGTCGGCCTCCACTACATCGTATTGTGTGAGAGTGTGTGTGTGTCTCTGTGTGTGTGTGTGTGTGTGTGTGTGTGTGTGTGTGTGTGTGTGTGTGTGTGTGTGTGTGTGTGTGTGTGTGTGTGTGTGTGTGTGTGTGTGTGTGTGACCTGCAGACAAACATGTATAATAATGAATGCACCATATGTATAATATATATATATATATATATATATATATATATATATATATATATATATATATATATATATATATATATATATATATATATATATATATATATATATATATATATATATAGTTTTAATGTTTCATTTGATTCTATTTCCAAAACCAAATATTCTTAAATCTCACCGTCTGTATTCCTTGATGGGTAACACACGACCTTCACCAGCACATAATCACAACACGTTATTTGAGAGCACACTGCAGTATTAGTTGTCACTTAAACACCATCACTAAGGCAATGCTACAAGGAGCAGCCACGACCCTCACTGCTTGGTGTCCACATGGTAAATGAGGCTTCAGCGCCGACTGTTCCGCACCCACAATGCACATCTTGCCAGACACTTCCATGTACTCAACGTCTTTCCTCTAATATCGCATTTTGTCAAATTCACAATTTTAATTTGATACATTTACATCAATTTTCCTTTCTCGCGGAAGACTTTTCTTCGTGTGTATTTCGTTATTAACGAGAGAAGTCACAAATGCATTTGTTACACTTTAGGGGGAAACTGTGTAGGGGTACCTTTATCACGCTTAGGCACCGTCACATCCCCACCCCCTCGGTTTTCCAGGTCCGACGATTAGGCGCTCCGATCATATACGTGTTTCGATTTTGTTACCATTGGTGAGTAACGAAAGTGTATTTTACACTCAGTACGTAAGTGCATTATTTATGCATTACATAAAAATAACAACTTTCAACATACATTTATCCGCCATTTTGCCAAATTTTGGAATTGAGCAAAAGATTTAGGCCTATGCATGTAGGTTAGCGCGCACGTCACATGACGGAAACACCTCAATTTACCTTGTAGAAATAATGAGTTACATATCCATCCAGTATGAGGGAGAGTATATGCAAGGCGCGTGTAGTGTTCCTACCTTAAGTGGAGGTGCTCATGGTGAGGTTGGTACACACTTCCCCTGCCCTCACGACTCAAGCCCACACTCACACTGCGGCCCCAGCCTCCCCTCCACCACCCCACGCACGCAGCTCCTCCCCTTCCTCTTATATCCCCACCCAACCTACTCCCATCTCATATATACGTGTCCCTGTATGCATCCTCGTCTTATTTACAATATATCTTTCCCTTTGCTTGACGCATGCAACTGAGCAAACAGGTAGATAACAAACAATATTAAGTTTCGCATATTGGAGGCTTTGACACCTCTGCATCGGGCTCCGTCAAGCGCCAGATGTCTCATCTTACACACATATATAATAACAATTTTACTGCTAATATTTAACATTTAAATAAGATATCGCCTTAACTAAATTACTTTTGTGAAATCTATTAAATAAACAGGAACAATGGTATTCAAAAACAAGAAACAAACTCGAAATTAATATATCTATGGTATCTCAACAGCTAAACGGAAAACGAAATTTAGTGCGTATTCTGCTGACAACGTTTAATACTTCAAACTTTACTCTCTATTCCTTACTTTCATCATTAAAGTATTCAATTTGTAGAGTTATTTCGAAAGAAACTTAAATTAAATACATATAGATTATCATTATATAAAGAAAAACCTTAAAACGTAGAATATTTACCCCCAAATACCTGCGAGTGGCTGGCATGGAACATTATTGGAACATAGGGAAATAAGGAAGTAGAAAAAGAGAAGAACCCGGCGGCCGGCTCCAGGTTTTCTCTGGTCTATCTGTCCCTGTGGAAGACCAGGAAAGCGAACAAGAAAGAAGGTGAGTGGGACACACTCGGAAAATTAAGTGATTTTATTTGTGTTCGCCATGACGTAGTAGTGAAATCAATGCAAAATTCCTCAGAGCACCAGAAGGTAAGTGAAAGAACCCGAGAGGCGCACGAACAGACGAGAAATGGGGAGAAAATCGAAACTAGATCAGGGGACGGAGGAGGGAGGCGAGAGAAATGGAGGAAGAGAACGCCGATAAATGGAGGGCTGGAAGGGGTCGGTGCGCAAATAGCCACATATTGAGAAATTAGGCATTTTGTGAGACCACGCAGTGCAAGTCTTGGTGAAATAACGGGTTTATATTTATGTACACCTCTAGCCATGTCAATATTTGTAAATTATGACATGCCCAACTTTATGGAAAATATTTAATCAGACCTGCAACAAATTTAGCTTTTTTCTCCCATTGCTCTGTTTATAAAGTCGACGAGACGCAGGTTATTGTGACTGTGAGTCAATTGACTTAGTGAGTTGGTAAACAGAACACCGGCCAATGTGCAGACACCTGTTGTAGGTTAGTCGCGAAAATATCCACCCCGCCAATGTGTGGTGAGGAGGTGCGGCTAGAGAGGGGGTTACCCCTCCACAAGTTATGGTATTTATTTTAATTGTGCGTCATTGACACTATATCCCACCTGAGTGTGGTGTGGGGGGGCGTCAGCTTGACGGTGGTGGTGGTGGTGGTGGGGGGGTGTGGTGACCTGCAAGTGATAGGGAGGAGGAGCCTTGGCAGTAGCAACATGCTTGAGGCAGGTTGCGTGTGTGTGGTTGGCAACAGTCTTTTGAGTGTGTTCTCGCTCTCTACTGAATCAAAGCCTCTGGAGGTATTGTGTATAGTGTAGTGTAGAGGTTATCCTGGTGACACTACAGCACCACACTACACCACATTCCTCTACCTTGCATTTAACCCCCGTACAGTGCAGCCGCCACCAATATTGCACGCTTCCCCCTTCCCCTACACACACACACCAATATTTATATAATTGCAATGGTGAACGTCGCGATTGATTATTCCATTGCTATGAAGGCGTTTTTAATGCAACTTTACGCCTTGTTGCTGACTTCGTTTCCATTTAAGTGAAGTTCACAGTAGTGCTTATGTGTTTGTTAAATGAACAGGACCGGGGTTGATGCACTGTACTTGGGTTGATGTACTATGTACGGGACCTGGGTTGATGCACTATACCTGTGTTGATGCACTATACCTGTGTTGACGCACTATACCTGTGTTGATGCACTATACCTGTGTTGATACACTATACCTGTGTTGACGCACTATACTTGTGTTGACGCACTATACCTGTGTTGATGTACTATACCTGTGTTGACGCACTATACTTGTTGATACACTATACCTGTGATGACGCACAATACCTGTGTTGATGCACTATACCTGTGTTGATGCACTATACCTGTGTTGATGCACTATACCTGTGTTGACGCACTATACCTGTGTTGATGTACTATACCTGTGTTGACGCACTATACTTGTGTTGATACACTATACCTGTGATGACGCACTATACCTGTGATGATGCACTATACCTGTGTTGATGCACTATACCTGTGTTGATGCACTATACCTGTGTTGATGCACTATACCTGTGTTGATACACTATACCTGTGTTGATGCACTATACCTGTGTTGATACACTATACCTGTGTTGATGCACTATACCTGTGTTGACGCACTATACCTGTGTTGATACACTATACCTGTGATGACGCACTATACCTGTGTTGATACACTATACCTGTGTTGACGCACTATACTTGTGTTGACACACTATACCTGTGTTGACGCACTATACTTGTGTTGACACACTATACCTGTGTTGATGCACTATACCTGTGCTGACACACTATACCTGTGTTGACACACTATACCTGTGTTGACGCACTATACTTGTGTTGACACACTATACTTGTGTTGACACACTATACTTGTGTTGACACACTATACCTGTGTTGACACACTATACCTGTGTTGACACACTATACCTGTGTTGACACACTATACCTGTGTTGACACACTATACCTGTGTTGACACACTATACTTGTGTTGACACACTATACTTGTGTTGACACACTATACCTGTGTTGACACACTATACCTGTGTTGACGCACTATACCTGTGTTGACACACTATACCTGTGTTGACACACTATACTTGTGTTGACACACTATACTTGTGTTGACACACTATACCTGTGTTGACACACTATACTTGTGTTGACACACTATACTTGTGTTGACACACTATACCTGTGTTGACACACTATACTTGTGTTGACACACTATACTTGTGTTGACACACTATACTTGTGTTGACACACTATACTTGTGTTGACACACTATACTTGTGTTGACACACTATACCTGTGTTGACACACTATACTTGTGTTGACACACTATACTTGTGTTGACACACTATACCTGTGTTGACACACTATACCTGTGTTGACACACTATACTTGTGTTGACACACTATACTTGTGTTGACACACTATACCTGTGTTGACACACTATACTTGTGTTGACACACTATACTTGTGTTGACACACTATACCTGTGTTGACACACTATACCTGTGTTGACACACTATACTTGTGTTGACACACTATACCTGTGTTGACACACTATACTTGTGTTGACACACTATACTTGTGTTGACACACTATACCTGTGTTGACACACTATACCTGTGTTGACACACTATACTTGTGTTGACACACTATACTTGTGTTGACACACTATACCTGTGTTGACACACTATACTTGTGTTGACACACTATACTTGTGTTGACACACTATACCTGTGTTGACACACTATACTTGTGTTGACACACTATACTTGTGTTGACACACTATACCTGTGTTGACACACTATACTTGTGTTGACACACTATACTTGTGTTGACACACTATACCTGTGTTGACACACTATACTTGTGTTGACACACTATACTTGTGTTGACACACTATACCTGTGTTGACACACTATACCTGTGTTGACACACTATACTTGTGTTGACACACTATACTTGTGTTGACACACTATACCTGTGTTGACACACTATACTTGTGTTGACACACTATACTTGTGTTGACACACTATACTTGTGTTGACACACTATACTTGTGTTGACACACTATACCTGTGTTGACACACTATACTTGTGTTGACACACTATACCTGTGTTGACACACTATACCTGTGTTGACACACTATACTTGTGTTGACACACTATACTTGTGTTGACACACTATACTTGTGTTGACACACTATACTTGTGTTGACACACTATACTTGTGTTGACACACTATACCTGTGTTGACACACTATACTTGTGTTGACACACTATACTTGTGTTGACACACTATACTTGTGTTGACACACTATACCTGTGTTGACACACTATACCTGTGTTGACACACTATACTTGTGTTGACGCACTATACCTGTGTTGATGCACTATACCTGTGTTGACACACTATACCTGTGTTGACACACTATACCTGTGTTGACACACTATACTTGTGTTGACACACTATACTTGTGTTGACACACTATACTTGTGTTGACACACTATACTTGTGTTGACACACTATACTTGTGTTGACACACTATACTTGTGTTGACACACTATACTTGTGTTGACACACTATACTTGTGTTGACACACTATACTTGTGTTGACACACTATACTTGTGTTGACACACTATACCTGTGTTGACGCACTATACCTGTGTTGACGCACTATACCTGTGTTGATGCACTATACCTGTGTTGATGCACTATACCTGTGTTGATGCACTATACCTGTGTTGATGCACTATACCTGTGTTGATGCACTATACCTGTGTTGATGCACTATACCTGTGTTGACGCACTATACTTGTGTTGATGCACAAGGCCAAAAATTGTCGTACTTGAAAATGGAAGATGCTCCCGAAAGTGACGTACTGTCCCGTTTTCTGTTTTGGGTCCTATGGCAGGTTAGGAGAGGACACTTTAAATTGACCGTTTTCTTGACGTTGGAAAAATTGAGGACGGGCTGGATACACAGGACCTGGGTTGATACACAGGACCTGGGTTGATACACAGGACCTGGGTTGATACACAGGACCTGGGTTGATACACAGGACCTGGGTTGATACACAGGACCTGGGTTGATGCACAGGTTAAGAAAAATGTAAGGAAAATAGGGAAGATTTATGCTAGAAGCATTGATCTCACCCTTTCGGTTACATATGATATAATATGCGGAAATTTATGTACTACATATGGTATAATATCGCATATTATAATTGATGTAATATGCTAATTTAATTCATTTAAATTATTTGACTACCAGTCAGTGTGGTCTAGCGGTAAAGGTACCAGGTACGCCAAGGTGCATAGTGCTCCTGGCTGTCTGGGTTCAAATCCTTCAGGGGGTGTGAGTTTTCAGTTGCATATTGTCTTGGGAACCATTCAAGTCTGTTCACACTATATATATATATATATATATATATATATATATATATATATATATAAAGTATATATTTTACACTTTATTATTTAAGGTTACACAGTTACATAAATGACTAGTTGTAAAATGTGAAGTTTAAGAGGAAATAAAAGGGTTTGCTTCCTAGAGGCTGTAGAACTTTTCCAAAGCTGGGCAGGAACAGTGGATACAGTGGGCATTTCCTCTCTGGGTCACCACACTGTGGCACTGGTAAAGGATGCTTGTTGCTCTAGGGTCTCTTGTTGTTTCGATGAGCCTGGAACCGAGATCTTTAAGAAACCTTGCACACTCCATGGACAAAGGGTTTCTGATCGTATTGGAACAGATCTGTACTGATGATCTAAGGCAGAATGTAACTGCAATACATAGCTACAGTGGATCAAGATGTACCTGTTGCAGACAAGAGGACTGCCAAAAGGAAATCCCCTTCATGGGGAGCCCACATAACTCTGAGGCAACATCAATAATGAGGATTGTTTTCGCCTCCAGCAAAACTGTGACTTCTTTGTCTGTGATGAGGTTGTCCTCGCTGGAGTGTTGCTTTCAATAGGGGGTTGAGTGCTGGATCTGCCAGAGTACCCTATTTTGTGTTGCATTCCAAGTAGTGAGGGGGGGGGAGGTCCATGTATCCCTGCCGAGTTTTCCGAATGTTCTGGTAGAATATAATTGACAAGGTCATTCGATGCCGAGGGGAAAGATAGGAAGGCTGAAACAGCAATTTGGGTGGCAGTGCGGAGACCAAGATCACCGAGTCTGACTGGAAGAGCGACTTGTTTCCACCGACAGCCATTGAGGGTAAGGTTCGCAACTTTTTCTAGAGTGGTTTTCAGTAGGCTGTCATACTCTTCAAGCTTTGGGCTGTTGTGGGATGGGGCGCGCCTCAGAAAGTAGGTTAGCCTTGGAGGGGATAGGCATCTAGTGAGAAAATAAAAGAGCATCATGAGCATCGATGTCACCAATCCAATCTTCCACGGGTTCTATTCTGCATTTTCTTCCATATCGTTCACAATAGTATGTTGTTATTTTACTGTGTAGATCTGGGACCTGGCCCTCCAGTATTTTCCACGTGTATATTATTTGATATCTCGCGTCTCCTTTCCAGTGAGTACATTTGGAGAGCTTTGAGACGATCCCAATAATTTAGGTTAAGCATTTAGTCCACTTTGATCGAGAACAGTTGGCTATGTATGCTCGTGCTACAAGAATGGTCGCTTCACAACCTTGGGGATTCCAAATCCAAGCTGAATTGGTTTCAGCAATTCAGCCGCTTGCTGGCTGGCAACCCTCGAGGCAGCCTTGGCAACGAGGCGTCGGGGAGTGTTGCCAATAGCGATTGACCGATTCCCCCCAGGCTTCTTATCCTTCTTCTTGTACACAGGGAATCACCAAACTACAGGGGTTTGATGACCTCAGGTGAACCACCACCCAGGCTCGTCTTAACGAACCGTGTGAGTTCTAAAGATCTTGTGCAGCATCAGCAAATGCAGGATTTAGTTAGCCCTTGTTCACGTTCAAGTAAGTTCATTGAGGAAATTAAATACATCTCAAAAGGATAGAGTAGCGTAGGCTAAGGGGCTCACAAATCCATTCAGTACACAAATATTAATCATATTTTACATTTCACATTCCAATAGTAATCACAAGGCATACTGTGAATTAATTATGTTGCTCCCGTCATGTCTTGTTTTGGTAAAGGTACCTTACCTTGAGGTGCTTCCGGGGCATAGCGTCCCCGCGGCCCGGTCGTCGACCAGGCCTAAGGTAGACTAAAGAAGTTGGAGAACGTACAAAATAAAGCCATGAGAATAATCTTAGGAAGTCCAAGAAATACTATGAGATAATGATGATGATGTGATTGTACTTAAAAAGTATTTGAGATAGAATTTCAGAGATAAATGAAGCTTCGGCGATTAGATTAATGACAGGCGAGGGAGCTAATGAATGAATCCTCTCTCTTCAAAACGTGGGAAGAAACTACTAATGCATGTGAAAGCATAATAAGATCCTTATGTTGTAATGTTACAGAGTATGATGTCTTTCAAGAACGATGTTGAAGGCATTGCCAAAGAAACAATTAACATCAACATGGGAGGAGTGTAGTAATTTTTCCCGCTATGTTCTCAGACTCTTAAATTTGCCGCTATTTGATAATTCATTGAGAACCAATAGCGCCTTGGACACACTCCCAACATTTTAACACTGTTTCTTGCTCAACACTTGTACACCCACTACAATCAAAGGTAATGATGCTACTCTGAACTATGTCTTCAACTTTATTCCTGTTTGAAGTGTTGAGATTTTAATCCTATAAACCCGCCTGCTGACCCAGATGGAAAAGAAAAGGCTGCTTTGTAGACCTCAGAACTTGAAGGTATAACTGTTGTTTAAGATTCAGCTACTGGGAACAAAATGTTCCAAGTAGCACGGGCTGTGGTGAGCCCGTAGTGGACTTACCTGGCACAGGAGCGGGGCTGTAACTGTTAAGGTATAACTAAATGAGTGATAATATAAAGTGCCAACGTGCATTGTGCGGTAAACTTTTGAAGTGAGATGTTTCACGAGCTGAGGGTAATGTTAGTCGTATTAAGTGAAATAATGCACCGTTTTCTATTCCCAGGCACAATTCCAAGGTATATTTCCTTGTCGCCATAAAATTGATTTCGACGAGGACTTTCATATATAAAACGATGTGAAATATATACTAAAGAAGGAAGGTTTACATAAGCAGGCGATGTGTCAATAACGTGGCTGAAGTACGTTGACCAGACCACACACTAGAAGGTGAAGGGACGACGACGTTTCTGTCCGTCCTGGATCATTCTCACAATCGACTTGAGAATGGTCCAGGATGGACCGAAACGTCGTCGTCCCTTCACCTTCTAGTGTGTGGTTTGGTCAACAAGGTTTACATAGTTAATTACAAATATGATTCAATGTATTGATTAAAATGGTTCAACTCTCTCTGAGCCACAGTCATCAGGTAAATTCAAGTAATCCTCTTGTGCGTCTGAGATTCAAGGACGTATGAACATTAAAGACACCAGCAAAGACACACAGCACCGCTCCTGTGCCAGGTAAGTTACGGGCTCACCATAGCCCGTGCTACTTGGAACTTGTTCCGAGTAGCTTAATCTATAACAATAACAACCAGTAAAGACTTGCGTCAAGTTAGTGGTATATGTCTTATTACCGAGTCTGGACATGGCACTTTGAAAGCTCAAACAGTTCGAAAGTTTTTGAACTCGTAAGAAATTTCATTCTTATGAGAGTGCAAACGCAAGAAATTCTGTGCATGTGCATTCAGCATTATACAGGTAACGATGCTGTGATTTGCTAGATTAGCTACATAGCTTTTAAAATTCAGGCAAATTTTCTTATTACGATAAAGAGAAGTAGAGCTGTTGATGATGATGGTTAAATGAAATGATGTTTATCACTCTGAAATGGATGAGGTTTGCTTTTCTTTAGCCAACGACATTAAATTCTACTCTGGATAGGCTAGGTATTCGGGGGAAAATATCAGTTTCTAGTTATGGCTAACACAGTATTTTCCAAGATAAAAACTTCCGGAGGACATGTATTAGGAAAGTAGAATAAATAGCGTGAGGAAAAAAGGTAGATAATGTAGGTGTTGAGTTGGCGTGAGGCTGGCGTGGAGCAGCGGTGTACCTGTGTGAGTTTGGGAAGAGAGAGCGGCGGGTGGGGGCCCCCGGCAGCAGTTATCATACACGAGTAGCACAGATTAACTAGTTTGATCAATACCCGACAACTGGCACGTCCCTCCCGTAACTCACCATTTTACTGTGACATGCATAGTCGATACATCTGTCCACTCCCCCGCGCCCTCCCTCCCGCCCTCACCCCCCAACTCCTCTCTTTTATACCCCCCTTTAACCGGGCCGAGTTTTAACATCATACCAGTGTGGAAAGGTAGCGTAGTGGTGGGTGTACTGATGGACCATACTGGGAGCCTGCCGCCTCGCTCCCGCACTCTCACACCCCCAAGTTAAGTATTCCTAGTGCTCTCACATTCAACACATTACTGCTGGCCAACTTACCCGCAGCTCTTGCCCTTCAGCGGGGATTTTTCCGCCTATAATCTCCCCCCGGTGGTTAAACACGCGTCTCGACACCATTGTCTGCGCCGCTTTCCATCAGGTTCTCAAATTTTACACGCAAGCTTTCAAGGGTCATTAATTATGGCAAACCGTGTTTTAATTGGTCGCCAACGCTCGCAGTTTTGAGAGCAAGGGAGCATGTGTTGATGTGATGAAATGTTGGTATAAGCATGCATTAATGTGTAGTATGTTTTGATAATGTTGGGTTATGTCTCGCTCTCTCCCCCCGCCACCTACACTAGCCATTCTCTTGCTTTCCTGCCTCCTGTTCGCTCGCTCTTCTGTTTCCCAAATCTCACTTTCCTCCTTCTTCTCCTCTGTTTCCACTGTTTTTGTTCATTTATATACACTCTTCTTCCTTCATGTCATCGCTCTTCTCCTCTCCCTCTCTCTTCCCCCCCCCCCTCCCCTCTTTCTCACCCCTCCCCTCTTTCACACTCGTCTATCTCTTTCTGTTTCATTCTCATCTCTATCTCTTACATTCCTTCTCTCCCTCTCTTTTATACATTTCTCTTTTTTATCGCTCTCTCTCTCCTCCCACCTCCCTTACCCCTCTCTCTTTCTCTCTCGTCACTCCTCCTCTTTCTCTTTTTTATGTTTTTTTTTTAACTAAGACTAGCGTTTATAACCTACCTCTCTCTCTCTCTCTCTCTCTCTCTCTCTCTCTCTCTCTCTCTCTCTCTCTCTCTCTCTCTCTCTCTGTCCTCACCCCCTTCTCACTCTCCTCATCTCCCTTCTCTCTCTTCTCCCCCCCACTCCATATCCTCCGTCACCCCCTCTCTAAACATATCCTCCATCCCTCTCCTTCCCCCTCTCTACCTATCCTCTATCTCCCTCTTGTTTATCTCTTTGCGTGCCTCTTCTCCTCTCTGGTTAACTATTTTCCCTCTTTCATTACTCCTTTCACTCGTTTTCGCTATCGACTCCCTATCCTCCTCTCGACCATTTTGCAATTTCCCTTCTTCCCCTCTCCTAGTCTTAAATGATCTTTTTATATCATTGACCACTATTTTCATTTGCCTTCACGTGTATTGACAAGTACTGTAGATCATCCCGAGTCTTGGGTAAGGCGTCTGCTGAGGTAAGCACTGTAGACCAGACCACACACTAGAAGGTGAAGGGACGACGACGTTTCGGTCCGTCCTGGACCATTCTCAAGTCGATCGACTTGAGAATGATTGAGACTTGAGACCAGATTGGTCCGGTCAACATACTTTAGCCACGTTATTGTGACTCATCGCCTGCATAAGTACTGTAGAATAACACAACTATCCTCTACCGCAGCTGGCCTACATGACTATCCTCTACCACAACTGGTCTACACAACTATCCTCTACCACAGTTGGGCTATACACCCATCCTCTTACGTGATGTAGGAAATTCCAACTTTTCTGTGGTTGGATCGCAGCAGCAAATTTCACTTCCCCTAAGGTCATGATTCCAGTCAGTTGGGCAGAAGGTGTGGGTGCCTGTCCCGGGTCAGGTCTCATACCAGCGTACATGGCCACACATACACAATATTGGAATGGATTTGCTGGTAATAGTCAGACTTGAGTTCCTTCGTTCATGTTTCTCACATCGTTCAAGTTATTACCCGCATCCCCACATAATTTACAACAATGAATTAATGAGGTTCGTGTATAGTCTGAGTATTAGAACGAAGTACTTTCATTCATCTTATGTGTGGGGTGGTGGCTGATTGATTAATAAAGATTATGCCACCCAAGAGGTGGCACGGGCATGAATAGGCCGTAAGGGGTGGTAGCCAACAGCCTCGTGTCAAAATGTTGTAGTTACTGAGATTGATAGTACACAGTTACCCCCATGAGGGATGTAGCTAGCGGGAACTCCCATGTATTGGTCATTAGGCCTGCCTCTAGTTACCGTGTTCCTCAACAAATATTACGAAACCATTGTTTTGTTTTTTTTCACCTCACACGTAACTTTTTTGCTGTGTATCTCCCTCTACTGAATTGTACTGTATGACGGGCTATTCGTGCCCGTGTCACCTTTGGGTGGCTAAATCTTGATCAATCAATCATCATTGTACTGTACATACTTGTGATGACGTGTTGACTAACACAAAGGTGCTTATATATATATATATATATATATATATATATATATATATATATATATATATATATTCGTCCTCTTTGAGTTTGTATTTACTGGGGAAGGAAAGGGTGGGGGGTTCTCAACAGGTTATTAAATATAAAAAGTGGTTATCATAAAATTCAATATAAACACAAGTTATACATTTTGTCGTCGAGTGATGGAATGTTGCCAAGCAAGTGTTATATCACTGCCTCTTGTTGTTCCAGTATCTGTTGACGTTACTGTCCTCGAACCCTTATATGCATTATTTATGAGAGTTAATCTAACGTAAGGTTAAAAGTGTTGAAGGTTAAACAGAAAATCGAAGATGAAATGTTAAATTTGAAACTACTCAAGTTGTTTACATTTTAAAGGCAAGGAGGAGGCGGTGGTGCCTCCTCCTCCTCTTCCTTCTCCTTCTTCTCCTCCTCCTCCCCCTTCTCATTCTCCTCCTCCTAAGTACTCTTGGCATCGCCACAATGAAGAAGGTTGCTACAATACCGTACTGCTTGAATGAAGGGTGAAAGAAAAATCCAATACATGTTTGTCAGTGTATTAAAACAAATTTTCGGCTGAAATCTACACGCTTTCTCTAGGTGTTGTAAACAATGTTCTGCAAGAACATTGTTTACAGCTCTTTGGTAAAGGTGTTGTAACAGGCTTCATCCGAGTATTTAGTTTTAATACACTGACACGCATTAATTGGGTCTTTCCTTCACCTTCATCTTCACAATCATTAATGTAATCGGTTTATTTCATGTACTGGAAAAAAATCAAAGCTAACCACGAAAGAAACAGAAAAGGTATAATTTACATTTACCGGTATTATAAAAGTCTCAACAGACCTTCCAGTGTGAATTTCTTCCACACAACTCTTCTTTCTAAGCAGTGGCCAACAACACAGAAATCACAATAGCGTGATACATCAAATGAACAAATCCACAAGGGCCGTGACGAGGATTCGAACCTACGTCCAAGAGCATCCCAGACGCTGCCTTAACCGACTGAGGTACATGGTCAAAAGAGTTGATGAGATGATCTCGGACGTAGGTTCGAATCTTCGTCGCGGCCCTTGTGGATTTGTTCAGTAATATGTATCATTGATCAGTCATGGAGGTAACGAGATACTTTAACCTGTACTCACACCAGGGAGCCGGTCGGCCGAGCGGACAGCACGCTGTCCTTGTGATCCTGTGGTCCCGGGTTCGATCCCGGGCGCCGGTGAGAAACAATGGGCAGAGTTTCTTTCACCCTATGCCCCTGTTACCTAGCAGTAAAATAGGTACCTGGGAGTTAGACAGCTGTCACGGGCTGCTTCCTGGGGGTGGAGGCCTGGTCAAGGACCGGGCCGCGGGGACACTAAAAAGCCCCGAAATCATCTCAAGATAACCTCAAGAATCTCAAGATAACCACCACTCTTGTGGATACTGAGTGAGGGCGGCATGGTAAGATCCAGCATGATATTCCTCCAGCGAGACGAACTAGATCAATGCGTGGGATCGCTGAAGGCGAGGAAAGGAATGTTGACTCTAGTAACGGGACGAGGGTAGTGTCTCGTGGGTAAAACAACTGCTGGATGCCAGGTAAGACCCCTGGGGTGGTGTCGTGTACAGTATCTGTCGGATAGCTGGTAAAACACCTGCTGGATGGAGGGGGGGGAACACCAGGTGGGATATCATGTAAAGCATCTGTCGGAATGCAGGTAAAACACCTGGCGGATCGCAGATAAAACATCTGTCGGATGGCAAGAAGTAACATAGATGGCAGATATTATGAGAGTAACTATATTCAATAATGCAAATATTGTTTTAAGTATGACTAAGATTATCATACATGCCATTCATCTTTTTTATAATACATAACCAAGTGACCCCCCATGTGTAGCAACAGTGACCACCATGTGTAGCAACAGTGACCACCATGTGTAGCAACAGTGACCCCCATGTGTAGCAACAGTGACCCCCATGTGTAGCAACAGTGACCACCATGTGTAGCAACAGTGACCCCCATGTGTAGCAACAGTGACCACCATGTGTAGCAACAGTGACCACCATGTGTAGCAACAGTGACCACCATGTGTAGCAACAGTGACCACCATGTGTAGCAACAGTGACCCCCATGTGTAGCAACAGTGACCACCATGTGTAGCAACAGTGACCACCATGTGTAGCAACAGTGACCACCATGTGTAGCAACAGTGACCCCCATGTGTAGCAACAGTGACCACCATGTGTAGCAACAGTGACCACCATGTGTAGCAACAGTGACCACCATGTGTAGCAACAGTGACCACCATGTGTAGCAACAGTGACCACCATGTGTAGCAACAGTGACCACCATGTGTAGCAACAGTGACCCCCATGTGTAGCAACAGTGACCACCATGTGTAGCAACAGTGACCACCATGTGTAGCAACAGTGACCACCATGTGTAGCAACAGTGACCCCCATGTGTAGCAACAGTGACCACCATGTGTAGCAACAGTGACCACCATGTGTAGCAACAGTGACCCCCATGTGTAGCAACAGTGACCACCATGTGTAGCAACAGTGACCCCCCATGTGTAGCAACAGTGACCACCATGTGTAGCAACAGTGACCCCCCATGTGTAGCAACAGTGACCACCATTTGTAGCAACAGTGACCACCATGTGTAGCAACAGTGACCCCCATGTGTAGCAACAGTGACCACCATGTGTAGCAACAGTGACCCCCATGTGTAGCAACAGTGACCCCCATGTGTAGCAACAGTGACCCCCATGTGTAGCAACAGTGACCACCATGTGTAGCAACAGTGACCCCCATGTGTAGCAACAGTGACCCCCCATGTGTAGCAACAGTGACCACCATGTGTAGCAACAGTGACCCTCATGTGTAGCAACAGTGACCCCCCATGTGTAGCAACAGTGACCCCCCATGTGTAGCAACAGTGACCCCCCATGTGTAGCAACAGTGACCCCCCATGTGTAGCAACAGTGACCCCCATGTGTAGCAACAGTGACCCCCATGTGTAGCAACAGTGACCCCCCATGTGTAGCAACAGTGACCCCCCATGTGTAGCAACAGTGACCCCCCATGTGTAGCAACAGTGACCACCATGTGTAGCAACAGTGACCCCCCATGTGTAGCAACAGTGACCCCCCATGTGTAGCAACAGTGACCCCCATGTGTAGCAACAGTGACCCCCATGTGTGGCAACAGTGACCCCCCATGTGTAGCAACAGTGACCACCATGTGTAGCAACAGTGACCCCCCATGTGTAGCAACAGTGACCACCATGTGTAGCAACAGTGACCACCATGTGTAGCAACAGTGACCACCATGTGTAGCAACAGTGACCCCCATGTGTAGCAACAGTGACCCCCCATGTGCAGGCCCCCTCGTGTACAGTGACGACCACGCCCCCTTGTGTACAGTGACGACCACGCCCCCTTGTGTACAGTGACGACCACGCCCCCTTGTGTACAGTGACGACCATGCCCCCTTGTGTACAGTGACGACCACGCCCCCTAGTGTACAGTGACGACCACGCCCCCTAGTGTACAGTGACGACCACGCCCCCTAGTGTACAGTGACGACCACGCCCCTTGTGTACAGAGACGACCACGCCCCCTAGTGTACAGTGACGACCACGCCCCCTTATGTACAGTGACGACCACGCCCCCTAGTGTACAGTGACGACCACGCCCCCTCGTGTACAGTGACGACCACGCCCCCTTGTGTACAGTGACGACCACGCCCCCTCGTGTACAGTGACGACCACGCCCCCTTGTGTACAGTGACGACCACGCCCCCTTATGTACAGTGACGACCACGCCCCCTAGTGTACAGTGACGACCACGCCCCCTTGTGTACAGTGACGACCATGCCCCCTTGTGTACAGTGACGACCACGCCCCCTCGTGTACAGTGACGACCACGCCCCCTTGTGTACAGTGACGACCACGCCCCCTAGTGTACAGTGACGACCACGCCCCCTAGTGTACAGTGACGACCACGCCCCCTAGTGTACAGTGACGACCATGCCCCCTTGTGTACAGTGACGACCACGCCCCCTCGTGTACAGTGACGACCACGCCCCCTAGTGTACAGTGACGACCACGCCCCCTCGTGTACAGTGACGACCACGCCCCCTCGTGTACAGTGACGACCACGCCCCCTAGTGTACAGTGACGACCACGCCCCTTAGTGTACAGTGACGACCACGCCCCCTCGTGTAGAGTGTGTACCCCTGTCATGTACGGCGTAGTGTGTACTCCATCACGTACAATAAAGCCTACGCACTCATGTACAGGAAGTAATATCAATAAAATACTAACCCTATCTTCGTGGGGTAATGGGTATCCATTTATCATAGTAATATACATAGGTACACGCAAATAATTATACATAGGTACACGCAAATAATAATAGTCATCTATACGGTGACGGGGTAATGTATACCATTTATCATAGTGAGATGCATAGGTACAGATGATAATAATAGTGTATATATCTATGCCGTGATTTGATAAATAGTATATATATGTAACAAGACAATGTGTAACCAGACAGCCAGCCACACATAAAAGGGGCCGACCTTCCTCTTCCAGTTACAGTGACTCCTATGTTTCTCATCGCCATTTGTGAATACAGGGAGCACGTCCTCCAAAACACTGCTCTGATTGTTACATGTTGTGTATTAGCTTTTGATCCAATTTCTGAAATGGTTACAATATGGCTCGTTTTTCCTATAAATATCTTAATTCACACACGTAAATTGGAACTGATGTGGATAAATAGTGACTTAAGAAACACACACACACACACACACACACACACACACACACACACACACACACACACACACACACACACACACATTTGGGCACACTGAGTGCCCAAATGAGCCACAGAGATATTAGAAAGATCTTTTTTAGTGTCAGAGTGGTTGACAAATGGAATGCATTAGGAAGCAATGTGGTGGAGGCTGACTCCATACACAGTTTCAAGTGTAGATATGATAGAGCCCAATAGACTCAGGAACCTGTACACCTGTTGATTGACGGTTGAGAGGCGGGACCAAAGAGCCAGAGCTCAACCCCCGCAAGCACAACTAAGTGAGTACAACTAGGTGAGTACACACACACACATCGATTGTGTAAGCAAACTCTATTCATAATTTTAAAGTAGATATGATAGGGAAAGATCGGTGCTGGAATCCATACTATTCCTGATTTATGTAAATGACTGGACTGTAGGAGTCGAGTCTTTTATGTCGATGTTGGCAGACAATGCAAGACTTATGAGAAAGGTTGAGACAAATGAGGATTGTAAGATTCTCAAAGATGATTCATACAAGCTGCAGAGTTGTCCTAGAAATGGCTACTAGAGATCAACACCAGCAAGTGTAAGGTGATGGAAATGGGATCAAGCGACCAAAAGGCCAATAAACGATAAAAGGGAAACTACCTGCCTCTAATGACTAGATAAAAATACCTGGGAGTGGACATAATACCAAACTGAACTCCAGAGGTTCATGTAAATAGAATAACGTCAGCTTCATACTCTATGCTAGCAAAAGTCAGAACATCCTCCGGAAACATAAATCAGGTGGCATTTAGATGACAGGATACCACCCATGTGAGACCAGTTTTAGAACATGCTGCTCTATCCTGGAACCCGCATCTAAAAAGTAAACATAAGGAAGCTCGGAAGGGTGCAGATGCTTGCACCGAGACTCATACCAGAATTGTGAGGGATGAAATATGAAGCGAGAATGAATGAACTAAACCTGATGACGCTAGAAAAGGAGAGAGGAGACATTATACAGACGTATAAAATACTTGAGGGGAATTAACAAAGGGAATGCTTACAATGAATTCCAGTAGAACAAGAGGGACACATGTGGAAGCTTGAGACTCAGATATGTGTCATAGAGATGTTAGAATGTTTCCTTTTAGCATAAGGGAAGTGAGCAAGTGGAAGAATCTAAAGGAGCAGGTTTTTGAGACAAACTCAATTCACAACTTTCAAAGCAGGTACGATAAGAAATTCGGGGTCCATGAGATAGTGCTTGATCCTGCATGCACAAATAGGTGAGTAGATTGATGATTGATGAAGATTAAGCCACCCAAAAGATGGCACGGGCATGAATAGCCCGTAAGTGGTGGCCCTTTTAAGCCATTACCAGTATCAAGAGCTGATACTGGAGATCTGTGGAGGTGCGACTGCACCCTGCATGACGGGAGATGTCTCCCTTGTGAAGATGAAGCCACCGAGAAGGTGGCACGGGCATGAATAGCTCGTAAGTGGTGGCCCTTTTGAGCCATTACCAGAATCAATAGATAGGTGAGTAGATACACACTGTCCAGGTATTCACATATTAGGGGTGGGGTGGGGTGGGGGGGTACCTGGCCTTGCACGGGATGTTTTCCATATATAAATCTTTCTATCCATCCTTCCCCCCCCCCCCCCCCCCTCTTTTCGTCTCTTCTCCTATCCCTCTACTTTTTCCCCCACATTTTTTCCCACCCCTCCATCCATTCTCAGAAAATACATTACCAAGAAGTACTGAAACAACTGTTGGTCTAAGAAATTATGACAATAAAACCCCCCCACACTAACCACACGTCATATTTTACACTTGAGTCCATGAAAAAGGAGGCCTTTAGTATTACTAATATTTCTTAATACATTTAACTTAGGCCTACCCTGACTAACCTATGTCCGCCCTGTACCCCAAACCATTCTGCCTGCAAATTTTTGTGAGGCTAGCCTTAAGTGCCTGGCCTTCAGCTTTGGACGGACATACATTGTTACAGATGTGTGTGATGTTTATTGAGTAGGTACGGTGGGTGGTGCAGGCATGACCAGAACCTGGGTATGACGGGTGAGAAGAGGTATGGTGACGGGCAAACGGGCTATCGGAAGGTATATGGTGACCGAGAGCAGGTATGGTGACTCCTGCAAGGTTCTCCTAGTACCACCTGTCATGACTGATAAAGATTAAGCCACCCAAGAGGTGGCACGGGCATGAATAGCCCGTAGCACCTGTCATGGCACAGGTGTCGATGTACGAGCGGGTGTTCACTCCCCAAGACTGGTGCACATGTGGCAGCCCCATCCCACCTCTGCCCTCCCTCTAGAGATGCTACACACGTACACACTCACACCTGTAAGGTATGCCTGCCTCCCCACATCACCCCAATGCACCTCTTAGCACACTCTTCCCTCGGTTTGCTGTAGTGTGTAGTGTGCACATCTCGACTAGGTGTGGAGGACACACCTACTCTTTCCTCCCTCCCTCCCCCCCCACCCCCACCATTCTCTGCCTATCCACCTGGACCAGTTGCAATAACGGTCTTATTTCTTGTAGGTCGGTGTTCGATCCTCGATAGTCTAAATGTTTGGCACCATTCCTTAACACCGGCCACATATATCAGTCATTATGCCGTGCTCACATCCCAGTTGTTACCTTGTCATATCCGTTGTAAGTGGTGTAGAGGTATACTGTGTTAGTAGTGTGTCTTGCTACTTGCCTGTACCCTGCACTACACTACAGTACACGCGCCTTCCCCATGGGCTCTACAGGGTGCTTGTGGTGCCACTACCGTCCCCTGGCACTGTGCTCTACAGGGTGCTTGTGGTGCCACTACCGGCCCCTGGCACTGTGCTCTACAGGGTGCTTGTGGTGCCACTACCGGCCCCTGGCACTGCGCTCTACAGGGTGCTTGTGGTGCCACTACCGGCCCCTGGTACTGTGCTCTACAGGGTGCTTGTGGTGCCACTACCGGCCCCTGGCACTGTGCTCTACAGGGTGCTTGTTGTGCCACTACCGTCCCCTGGCACTGCGCTCTACAGGGTGCTTGTGGTGCCACTACCGGCCCCTGGCACTGCGCTCTACAGGGTGCTTGTGGTGCCACTACCGGCCCCTGGCACTGCGCTCTCTCACACTGCAACACCACTCTTGGGGGAAAATTATCATTTCCAATATACTATTCTTGAACAGCGTGTACGAGTGATAACCATTTGTTAACTGTGTAAAGTATATACCCGTGCACTATAGTGAGGTGTGCCTGGTGAGGAGAGCTGGTGATTGTGTCAGTATCTTACAGTATATTTGCTAAGAAGTATTTAGCGCCCGTGGGGAGGGGGGGGGAGCATCTGGAGAAGACATTTGTGTATCGCCTTGAGCCTTTCAAGACCTGTGAATGCTGCTGCTGCTGCTGCTGCACGGAGAGGCCCTTGTTGTTATTAGGTCAAGCAGCCAGCCCCCTGGTGCTAGATACTAGAAACATATGCACGTCGAAAGGGCGGGAAAGAGACCTTGAGCGGTTTTAAAAACGTTTCAATGAAACTACATCCAAATTTCTACTATACGCACACACTCATGTTAGAAGGTCCTCTAACTTGGTAATTCCTTCACATTAACTTCTAATTGCTAGAAGGTAAATTGTTGTTAACCACTGATCACTATTCCAGAATCCGACTTGTTATAGCAATTATTAAATATTCTATAATTAGTCATAATTAACGTCAGCCGTCTGGCCAGAGTGTGAGGACTTTAGATCTGGTGTACATAGGTAGCGGAGCCTGGCAGTACCCCCCCCCCTCGGGCCCTCCCACCTGTACAGTTACCTGGTCTCCTTCCCTCATCCCAAACACCACCACCCTTTCCCTCCCCCATTCACTTCTATACTCCTTCCCCCTCCATCCCCCTTTCCTTCCCCATTCCTTTTTCTTCCACTAGTCAACAACCCACCACTACCACCACCATTATAACTCAACAACACTACAGCAACCACCACTACCACAACCCTCACTACTGTGATACCCGCTGTATCCACCACACATTAGGCCGTGGTGTGTGGGAGGCAAACTCAGTACACAGGAATCTATACACCAATTGATTCACACACTCACACGTGTGAATGAGTGTGTTCACACGCGGAATGGAGAAATGTCACAAGTGGAGTACCACAGGGTTCAGTTCTTGCACCAGTGATGTTTATTGTGTACATAAATGATCTACCAGTTGGTATACAGAATTATATGAACATGTTTGCTGATGATGCTAAGATAATAGGAAGGATAAGAAATTTAGATGATTGTCATGCCCTTCAAGAAGACCTGGACAAAATAAGTAGATGGAGCACCACTTGGCAAATGGAATTTAATGTTAATAAATGTCATGTTATGGAATGTGGAATAGGAGAACATAGACCCCACACAACCTATATATTAGTGAGAAATCTTTAAAGAATTCTGATAAAGAAAGAGATCTAGGGGTGGTTCTAGATAGAAAACTATCACCTGAGGACCACATAAAGAATATTGTGCAAGGAGCCTATGCTATGCTTTCTAACTTCAGAATTGCATTTAAATACATGGATGGCGATATACTAAAGAAATTGTTCATGACTTTTGTTAGGCCAAAGCTAGAATATGCAGCTGTTGTGTGGTGCCCATATCTTAAGAAGCACATCAACAAACTGGAAAAGGTGCAAAGACATGCTACTAAGTGGCTCCCAGAACTGAAGGGTAAGAGCTACGAGGAGAGGTTAGAAGCATTAAACATGTCAAAACTAGAAGACAGAAGAAAAAGAGGTGATATGATCACTACATACAAAATAGTAACAGGAATTGATAAAATCGACAGGGAAAATTTCCTGAGACCTGGCACTTCAAGAACAAGAGGTCACAGATTTAAACTAGCTAAACACAGATGCCGAAGAAATATAAGAAAATTCACCTTCGCAAATAGAGTGGTAGACGGTTGGAACAAGTTAGGTGAGAAGGTGGTGGAGGCCAAGACCGTCAGTAGTTTCAAAGCGTTATATGACAAAGAGTGCTGGGAAGACGGGACACCACGAGCGTAGCTCTCATCCTGTAACTACACTTAGGTAATTACACACACACACACGATGTGTGTGTGTGTGTGTGAAAATGTGAGAAAGCTTATGAGGGGCTTGGACAGTAACAAAAGGATGACACATGGAGACAGGACCAGGATGAGTGCCTCCGAGTGAGACACGAAGCGGAGACAATTGGAAAATGGCACAATATAGAGCAAGAAACCGACCAATACTGTTCCACAATCACACCAAGACTAAAACAACGGCGGAGTCAGCCCAAGCAGCAGGGCTGGAGGCGTCAGCCCAAGCAGCAGGGCTGGAGGCGTCAGCCCAAGCAGCAGGGCTGGAGGCGTCAACCCAAGCAGCAGGGCTGGAGGCGTCAACCCAAGCAGCAGGGCTGGAGGCGTCAGCCCAAGCAGCAGGGCTGGAGGCGTCAGCCCAAGCAGCAGGGCTGGAGGCGTCAACCCAAGCAGCAGGGCTGGAGGCGTCAACCCAAGCAGCAGGGCTGGAGGACTGGAGGCAACCGGGGCTATACAACCATGTACTGCCCACGAGCCTCCTACTCCAGTGAGGACAACAAGAGCAAAACACCAATGTTTAGTATGTTGTCGTTCGTGCTACTGTTTACCCTCTGAACTTCGTCCAGTTATATTTTTGCTACTAAATGTTTACAATAATTAATCTATCACATTGAATAATGAAAACAAAGGTTACATAATAATGTTACTGTGAAATTGTTAAAAAATAATATATATATATATATTATATATATATATATATATATATATATATATATATATATATATATATATATATATATATATATATATATATATATATAGTGTGTGTGTGTGTGTGTTGCCTAAGTGAAGACGTATGAGGCTGGTGAAGGTGTGCTGGACGCACATGTTCACAATAATGTTGCAGCTGTGCGGTTGCTTATAATGGTCCTCATCTTTCTGGCTGTCATTCAAACACTTGTATGCGCGTAGTGCCTGAAATGTGCACTTTGGGGGCAGTTTAAAAGTGGATGCTGCAAGCTGTGGCACACACATCAGAACGTGTGTATACAACATTATTCTAGTGCCAGTATACTAAACGCAAGATATAGATGAATCTTTGATTTCCTAACGGAATCAAGGGTTTAATGGTCAACTTGTAAAATCCGGATCATCCACTGCGAAAAGCTCAGGGCAGGCAAGGTACTGTGCTGTCGTACAGTCTTACAACACACCAGATGTTCCCCTTATATGACACCGGTACAATATTTCCCTATCCACAACTCTCCTCACACAACAGTTCTTATTCGTCTCATTGTTAACACCAAAAGTGTTACACGTTCTCACCTGATTATATGTTTCCTACCTTTTATTTACAACCACTTTTGTTAATATCTTTCACTGATTTGTTCACTTAGGTCATATAACCTCTGGCTTTCGTAACTTCAGTGTCCTTAATCAATTGTTCTAAGGAAAATTCATCATGCTAGAGATGAACCCCCCAAGCACTTGGCTAAGTCAGTGGTTACTAGGGAAGACGTTATTAAATCACTAGACAAATTAGGCTCACCTTCGTGGGACCTTACCTTGAGGTTACCTTGAGGTACTTCCGGGGCTTAGCGTCCTCGCGCCTCGGTCGTCGACCAGGCCTCCTGGTTGCTGAACTGGTCAACCAGGCTGTTGGACACGGCTACTCGCAGCCTGACGTACGAATCACAGCCTGGTTGATCAGGTATCCTTGGGAGGTGCTTATCCAGTTCTCTCTTGAACACTGCGAGGGGTCGGAACACCAACGTTCTTAGTCACTTCCTGCCCGAACTGTAATTACTCCCTAAATCAACGTAAGCAAGAGTAAGCAATTTGTAACAACTTGCGCGTGTCCATAATATACACAATATTTGAGAAACTCCTGCGATTGTTATTACAAGTTAGACAAATTAGAACAAAGCTATTAGTCGGGCGCCGCTAGCTGGCACTCTCTGATATATTGTGTTTAACAACTGTCTGTTCTTGTGCCTTTGTCAGGGGAAGAAAATATACATTTACGCATGTCGAATGCAATAATATACGCATTTATCAGCTATAGTATATATATATACATATATATATATATATATATATATATATATATATATATATATATATATATATATATATATATATATGTGTGAATAATTTGTTAATATATTGATTGGGGAGGGGGGTTTAAATAGCAATATTATTGAATGCTTTAATACAAATTACTAAAATATAATATGTATTTCAGTAATAGTACTTGAGACATTTTTAATATGTTTATCTATTAAATATCTTAAAAAGAGTCTTGTGGAATGATTCAGCTTTCCATTACTTTATACAGTATATGATTTGATAAAATCATATGTAATGTAATGCAGCCACTACTAGGTAGGTCTTACTGGGGCAACTTTGCTGGGTGAGTGACTGTTTTATTGTGGTGAGTGACCCGGTACCTCTGGGGTCAACTGTGTCATTGTTGTAGGTGACAGTGTATTTCTGGGAGGGAGTGTAACTGTAACATGATGATGAGTGACTGTATCTGTGGGTGAGTAACCGTATTATTGTGGTGAGTGACCCGGTACCTCTGGGTGAATAACTAGTCATTGTGGTGAGTAACCGTGTATTTCAGGGGAATGTAACTGGCATTATGGTGAGTGACAGTGTACATCTGTTTAAGTGTATCATGGTGGTGAGTGAGTGTATCTGAGTAACTGTATCATGGTGGTTGTTTGTTGTTTTAGATTTAGCTACTCAGAACAAAGTGTCCATGTAGCACGGGCTATGGTTAGCCCGTAAAGACGGTGGTGAGTGACCGTGTATCTATAGCTCTCTGTCCTTTTGTTGTTTTCAGCCAAGAGCTGGGGGCGTAGAGTACTGGGAGGAGAAGATGCCCAAGTCACACGTAGTGTACTAGACCATTACCACAGTACCCGTCAGGTAGGTCAAGGTTCATCCTCTCAGTCGCATCTACCACTTCCTCCTACACCTTTAACTCCTCTTTTAAACGTAAATGCGAAACTAACAATTAGTAGTTAACCAAATCCATTACACACGATGATTGTAAACGATAGTCCAAAGTGTCTTATATATAAGTCAACCTTTAATGTCCAGCTTTGTCAGTTTCATGCTGTGGTCAACAGTGTGGGGGAACAGGTAGAATGATCTTGACCTCAGACACAACCTACTCCCCAAGCCCGGCATGATGCCAGGCTCGACTTGTGAGAGTTTGGTCCACCAGGCCGCTCCAAGCAACAGCCTGGTGGACCAAACTCTCACAAGTCGAGCCTGGCCTCGGGCCGGGCTTGGGGAGTAGAAGAACTCCCAGAACCCCATCAAGCAGGTATCAACCAGGTTAATCAACAGCCCTAGGTATTGCCCTAAACTAATCTGCGGTAGAGGGCTGTAGAAAGTAGCCGCTACAAGACCGGGTTTGGAGTTGTTTTATCGCCGTGCTTGGCTCACTGTCCTGTTAGGGAAGTACAGTACGTGTATCCACACGAGACGTTGTTGTACGTATCTGAGGTGACTTGCAGGGTGGTGGTAGAGATGTGATGGCCAGGGTGGGGTCGACCCTCTCACACGCAGGTAGAAGGTAACAAGGGTTCAACATGGGTCGTGATCACCCCCACAACTGTTTACTGCGCTCGCTTTGCTTCCGCCACTCCACCCTCCTTAGGTGGTGATCTACCCCCTCCTTAGGGGGGTAGAAATAGCCTAAGCTACTCTATCCCTTTGAGATGTATTTATTGCTTATCTCAATAAACATACTTGAACTCCACCCTCTTAGTTATTGCGTAGGTGATAAAAAAAAAACAGCATTTCGATGGAGATGAGAGGCGGGCCGAAAGAGCAGAGCTCAACCCCCACAAGCACAACTAGGTGAATACACACACACACACCCTACCAACCCCCTACACAGTTTTAAATGTAGATATGACAGAGCCCAGTAAGCTCAGGGATCTGTACACCGGTTGATTGACGGTTGAGAGGCGGGACCAAAGAGCCAAAGCTCAACCCCCCCACAAGCACAAATAGGTGAGTACACACTATTCAAACTTCGTGTTTGAGCTTGGGCTTGGGTAAGTAACCTTTCTCTTTAAATTAAATTTTTTATTCTTTATCTAGGTTTCATTTTATATATTTATTTACTCCGTAAAAAATGCAACTGTTTTGCCGAGCTAGAAACGTACGAAGCCACCACCTAACGTATCGACGCCGATGGATAGAAAATGTCAATATTATTGTGTGTGTATTTTCAATAATGCATCACATTTGTAAAGGTTTTGGTCGATACGGTAAAAAGCTTCGATGCATCTGGTAAGAGGAAGAGTTAGTACTTTAAACTGATAGGTTTATGGTAATGTATTATTGCTAAGGTTACCTTCGTTATTGTGCAGCGTAGCCCAATGTTCCCATGTCTGGCATAAGGACGGGGGTAGCTGCCTATGACAGGCTACCATGAAAACACTTCCTGTTATGCTTGAATGTTATATATATGGTGAGTAGGGGTTGGCAGGTTTCGCAAAGGGGGTCTGGTTGGAAGGTAGGGGTTGGTTGGAAGGGGGGTCTGGTTGGAAGGGGGGTCTGGTTGCCAGGTAGGGGCTGGTTGCAAGGGGGTCTGGTTGGAAGGTATGGGTGGTTGCAAGGGGGCCGGCAAGAAGATAACAATGTAGAGTGGTATATGGTTGCGTGAGAGACCATGGATGCTGCCGTCGGCGCGCGCATGACAATGTGTGTGTGTACGCAGGTTGTAAGCTTGTAGACCTACAGTGACCAGGTGTGAGAAATAATATTGCCTTTCATATGCAGTTGCTTCCTTCTCTTGCTATCAATTACCTACTGTATTTCAATTTTGTCTTTGCAGTTGGTAATGTCTGGGACGCCGCCTGCGGCAGGAGGCGGCGGTGGCGGGGCTGCCGCCGTGGCCGCCGCCGCCGCCGATCACTTCTGCTTGCGTTGGAACAACTACCAGACGAACATGACGGCGGTGTTCGACCAGTTACTGCAGGAGGAGGTGAGTGTCGTCCTCTCCAGTAATTCCTCACATTTTCACTAACCACTAACAACAATCACTTGGCCCCCCCCCCCTCCCCACCAAGGCCTAAAACTGATGGACATCAAAGCAGCCCACAAAATTGACGTGTTGTCCCATTTTCTATTCGTGGGTCCTCGGTTAGGTTCTGTTCGGGCAATTTAGTACATCAATTTTAGTGACGTTGTCAACGCTCGAGAGGACGGGCTGCATGCGCACTATAGGGCATCACGGGACACGAGAGGTACTGACTGTTATCTCTTGAAGGGGGTATTGCGCATCAAGACATTCCAGAATAGGGGACGCATTGACCATAGAGACATCCCAGGACAAGGGAGGTATTGACCACAGGGTCATCCCAGGACAAGGGAGATATTGACCACAGGGTTATCCCAGGACAAGGACCTGCTCAATATACGTATTTGAGTCAATGAGTGAACTGTTGTGACGGTAATTGTTCTCAGTAGCCCCATGCCAGAATATATTATGATGCGTACTATTTCCACGTGTATCCTTTATTTTATGTTCTTGATATATATGGTGTTGTCTACTTTGGTGTTATGAGGATTTGTGACAGGTGTTGGTGGGTGTGTGTTGCAGGTGTTCGTGGATGTAACGCTGTCGTGTGAAGGCGGACAGCAGCTGCGGGCCCACAAAGTGGTGTTGGCGGCGTGTTCGCCCTACTTCCAGGCAGTCCTGCAGAACAACCCTTGTAAACACCCCATCGTCATCCTGCCGCGGGACGTGGCCTTCGCTGACCTGCGCGCCATCATCGAGTTCGTCTACCGCGGGGAGATCGATGTGGCTCAGGAACAGATCAACTCCCTCCTTGCGGCCGCCGACACACTCAAGATTAAGGGTCTGTGTGAGGTGGGCGACGACCCCACGCACGTACCTCCAGGCTTCACCGCCACGCCCTCCACTGCCGCTTCGCGCCACGCTTCTACCTCTCATACGCCCACGCGAGGCCGCCCACCGTACTCACGGGGTCGCTACAACACATCTTACCGACCTCGTGGCCGCCCTCCTCTATACGGAAAACATCGATATGAACGGCCTTCCCTCTCCACGGCCGCCAGTCGTCGCGCAGACCACGACCATCCCGTGAGTACCTTGTCTACCGCTAGTTCTCTGTCATGTGCTAGTTGTCATGTCCCCCAGGGTGATAGTTGTCATGTCCCCCAGGGTGATAGTTGTCATGTCCCCCAGGGTGATAGTTGTAATGTCCCCCAGGGTGATAGTTGTCATGTCCCCCAGGGTGGTAGTTGTCATGTCCCCCAGGGTGATAGTTGGCATGTCCCCCAGGGTGATAGTTGTCATGTCCCCCAGGGTGATAGTTGTCATGTCCCCCAGGGTGATAGTTGTAATGTCCCCCAGGGTGATAGTTGTCATGTCCCCCAGGGTGGTAGTTGTCATGTCCCCCAGGGTGATAGTTGGCATGTCCCCCAGGGTGATAGTTGTCATGTCCCCCAGGGTGATAGTTGTAATGTCCCCCAGGGTGATAGTTGTCATGTCCCCCAGGGTGGTAGTTGTCATGTACCCCAGGGTGATAGTTGTCATGTCCCCCAGGGTGATAGTTGTAATGTCCCCCAGGGTGGTAGTTGTCATGTACCCCAGGGTGGTAGTTGTCATGTCCCCCAGGGTGATAGTTGTCATGTCCACCAGGGTGATAGTTGTAATGTCCCCCAGGGTGATAGTTGTAATGTCCCCCAGGGTGGTAGTTGTCATGTACCCCAGGGTGATAGTTGTCATGTCCCCCAGGGTGATAGTTGTCATGTCCCCCAGGGTGATAGTTGTCATGTCCCCCAGGGTGATAGTTGTCATGTCCCCCAGGGTGATAGTTGGCATGTCCCCCAGGGTGATAGTTGTCATGTCCCCCAGGGTGATAGTTGTCATGTCCCCCAGGGTGATAGTTGTCATGTCCCCCAGGGTGGTAGTTGTCATGTCCCCCAGAGTGCTAGTTATCTATGATGTCCTCCAGAGTGCTAGTTATCTGTGATGTCCTCCAGAGTGCTAGTTATCTGTGATGTCCTCCAGAGTGCTAGTTATCTGTGATGTCCTCCAGAGTGCTAGTTATCTGTGATGTCCTCCAGAGTGCTAGTTATCTGTGATGTCCTCCAGAGTGCTAGTTATGTGATGTCCTCCAGAGTGCTAGTTATCTGTGATGTCATTGTTGATATCATTATACTCTAGTAATAAAGTGCTTTATCATCATTTACTTGCTTGTGGATGGTATTCATTTGGTTGTATCATTATATCAGAGTTGCCTGAATTTGGTACAAAAAATAACCTTTGCAGGTATTGCCAATTCACCATAATCTAGTCAAGGATTTTTCCAGAACATCTTTCATTAGTATAATTTTTACCTGCCTCTCCTCCTATCTCCTTTCCCCGTGTCTTAACATCCTACTACTGTATCTCTCATTCGTCGATTATTCCTCTTTTTATAATACTGTTTCTTGAAAATCATCTATATCTACGTGTTTTTCTTGTACACCCTTAATCTTACCACACGTGTCTCTTGCATGCGTACACACACACACACACACACACACACACACACACACACACACACACACACACACACACACACACACACACACACACACACTCTCCACGCACATACTCCACGCACACACTCCACGCACACACGACACACACAGGGTGCTGAGTGGACAGCACGCTGGATACGTAGTCCTGTGGTCCGGGGTTCGATTCCCGGCGCCGGCGGAACTTGCCGTTGGTCACCTTCTGACTCTTCTTCCTTCCCGTTGGTCACCTTCTGACTCCTCTTCCTTCCCGTTGGTCACCTGACTCCTCTTCCTTCCCGTTGGTCACCTTCTGACTCTTCTTCCTTCCCGTTGGTCACCTGACTCCTCTTCCTTCCCGTTGGTCACCTACTGACTCCTCTTCCTTCCCGTTGGTCACCTACTGACTCCTCTTCCTTCCCGTTGGTCACCTTCTGACTCTTCTTCCTGACCTTCATCATAACACATTTCCCCGTTGATGTGTGATCATGTTGTTACTGTGGTGGCCACTGGTAAAGTACTAACACGCTCTCGTGCCTGGCGCTCACCTCGTGGGTGAGCAGAGTTCCAGTAAACGGATCAAGCTGGAGACCGGAGAGGACGACAGCCACGGGGGCGGGAGTGAGGATGGGGAGAGTGCGGCCGGCCACCAGCGACCCCCTCACCCACACTACGTCCACAACGGTATGTTCACTACTCTTATCCTAGCCGCCCCTCCCCGCCCCCCTCTCACCCTCCCACTCTTATCATTCCCCATCCCTCCCATGTCGCCCGGATAACCTTAGTTACTGTTTTAATTAATTTCTTTATGTGGTAGCTTTGTCCTCAAGCAGTGTATCACACTCTTCACATATTACATGTATACACCTTTATTAAGGGCCTAAGAGTTCACACCATTCCTCGTGTTCAATATGTCTTTGTAGCTCATATACAAATTATAGAATTACGAAGTTATGTGATTAATGTGGTGGATCCATCAAGCTGTTGAGGTCTAGGGCAAGAGTTGGTGCAATATTTCCGGCTGCTTCATTCACGGCGCCGCAGTGCCACAAAGTTTAGCTCCGCGTGCTCCTGTGAACCAATCCAGAGGTTCTGGTTATTCGCAGTTCCCCGAACTGGGATAAAGAGGATTTTCTTTCTAATTACATTTGTATATTGGAACATGGTAACAAAAAATGAACACTGCAATAGGCCTCCGAGACAGGTCTCATCATTAACACTTAACCACGCTCACGCGTCTGTCTATATCCTGAATTTAACACCGAGGATTAGCTTCACTTACGCTCTTTACGGTTTGTTTAAATCTCCAATGATTATGGCAACCCAGCCACCAAAATGATGCAACTATATTTTTATGGATGGAATGCACAACATAAAGTGATGCCCCCAAAAAGTTCGCGTTACGTATTATTGGAATTCAAAAGGGTGCATGCATATTGACTTTTACCTAATAGAATAGAATGTTTATTGTATTTTGCTCTGATGAAGGCGAATTGAGCCGAAAACGTGTTTAGTATTATTTTCACATGTGGTTTTTCCGCATATATATATATATATATATATATATATATATATATTTATATATATATATATATATATATATATATATATATATATATATATATATATATATATATATATGAATTATATATGAATAAAAATGAATTTTGGAGAAGTGATTTTTGATTTACCTCCAACAGTGAAGCGTAATGTACGAAAGATTGAGAAAATTCGTGTTAGAATTATTAATCTTACTTTTTCGGTCATATTTAATAATATATATATATATATATATATATATATATATATATATATATATATATATATATATATATATATATATATATATATATATATATATGTGTGTGTGTGTGTGTGTGTGTATGTGAGACAAAGGCTGCATTAAACGCACGAGCCATAGATCACTAAGAACTCTAAATGACCCGGCCAGGATTCGAACCCATGCCGCTCAGGACACCCCTTCCCCCCTCAATGTTCAGTGCTGTGACCACCTCGCCAATGATAAGTCTATAAGGATTGGTTAGTCCTGGTGCTTAGTAACTAAGCTCCACGATTAACCAACCGCCGGCTACTCTCTCACATGGTTCAATGGTACCAGAATTTGATGAAACATTTTACCCAAATTGAATAGAAATGAAGAATGCATTTCTGCAGAATAGAACCAGTGAAGAGTAGAGGTGCCGTAGGTACAATCAGAGAGCACTGTCTGAACATCAGAGGTCTACGGCTGTCCAACACTCTGCCAGCAAGCATAAGAAATATTGCTGGAACAAATTTAGAAGTCTTCAAAAAGCATTTAGATAAGTTATTGCAGGAAGTGCTGGACCAATCGGGTTGTAGTGGATGTATGGAGGGAGGGACCCTCCACATATGTGGAGGAAAATACTGGAGGGCAAAGTCCCAAATTTATACAGTAAAATAACAACATACTGGTGTGAATGAAGGATATGAAAGGAAATGCAGAATAGAGCCAGTGAAGGACAGAGGTGCCATAAGCACAATCAGAAAACACTGTATGAACATCAGAGGTCCACAGTTGTTCAACATCCTCCCAGCGAGCATAATAAATATTGCCGGAACAAAAATGGACGTATTTAAGATAAAATTGGATAGTTTCTTCAAGAAGTGCCGGACAAACCGGGATGTAGTGGATACGCGGGCCTGTGGACTGTTCCAAGCAACAAGCTGTTGGACCAAGCTCTCAAGCCTGGTCCCGGGCCGGACTCGGGAGTAGATCAACTCCCGTAACCCCTTCTAAGTATGCTCCAGGTACTGTGTATATAGTACAATGAAGACCATTTTGCCACAACCTGAAACAGATTTTGCATTTTAATGTTTGATATAGAAAAACATTAATCTTATATATATATAATAACTAATAATCAACGTATTAAACAAATTTCATGCAAGGTTTCTGGTAACATGTTTGATTGACGTAAAATATATGTAAAGCATCACACGTAAATCATAAAAGTCTCGCGACTTCCAACCTTTTTGTACCGTCAGTATGGTTTAGTGGGTATAGTACTTGATATGTTAAGGTGCATGGAACCCTGGCTGTCTGGGTTCGAATCCTTCAGGGGTGAGAAGTTTTCGGTTGCATATTGACTTGGGAACCATTCTGGATTCTTCGCGCGCGCGCGCGCGCGCGCACACACACACACACACACACACACACACACACACACACACACACACACACACACACACACACACACACACACACACACACATATATATATATATATATATATATATATATATATATATACATACATCACACATCCCGATCGTTTTGGCAGTTGCTTTAATTTTCACGACCACAAAAACATATTGAATTCATTCTACATTTGCATATATTTACTTGGGAACAAATCTTGCAAGTCCACGGATGAGGGAGGGGAGATTATCAGGGAAGAGCGCCAAGCCATTTCGACTATATATAATGATCAGGTGACACTTAAAGGATCAGGCTCTGTGAGACTTGTGGAATTCATCCTGTCTCATTTTCCTTACACCCGTGTGATGACTTGTCAGGAAAACATCTTTTGTCCTCTACTAGACTACCATCTGTTTGCCTGAAGATACGCCCTTCTGATGTGCAGTTTTAGATTTATAAGGAAGTTAGTGGGAGCTTCGTAAAATACTAATTTTTCACGGGGGTATTATTTGAAAATGTGGAGATCATACATTTTTTTCATTTTTTTTAACAAAACTTTTGTCAAATACTCGGCATTTTCCATGATGGCCGGTGATAATTCTAGTCTTTAAACACTTTAAGAAGGTAGGCATTATCTTCCGTCCGTGCTAGAGCTGCATGTCTTGTCCCAACTTATGCACTCCTAATATACAAAAAGGGAGACAGGAGGCATTAAACTACAGGCCTGTGGCCCTAACTTGCATACCGCGCAAGGTGATGGAGAAGATTATGAGAAAAACTAGTAGAGCATCTAGAGAGAAGGAACTTTGTAGTACATCACCAGCATGGGTTCAGGGATCTAAAATCTTGCCTCATAGATTTAACACAATTCTATGACCACGAGACAAAAAAAATGACAGAACGGTGAGCGAACTGCATATTTTTGGACTATCAGAAAGCCTTTGACAACGTACCCTGTAACTACCGTGTGCATAAGTTGCAAAAAGGTTAAGAAAGAACGATAGCAAGAGACTACAAGATGACCTGGACAAAATTAAAGGCTAATCCAACAAATGGCTACTAGAGTTTAACGCCAGTAAATGTAAAGTAATGAACTAGATGTGGAAAGGCAGGTTTTAAACTATTCCTTACACAAGTTTCTAAAGGCAGTTCCTATTTTGGCCAACCTAAACACGCACACACACATAATGTGTGTGTGGGGAATCTGTACACCAGTTGACTGACAGTTGAGAGGCGGGACCAAAGAGCCCGAGCTCAACCCCCGCAAGCACATCTAGGTGAGTACATAACGAGTTCGAAAAAGTGCAGAAGTTTGCAACGAGACTCGTCGCAGAGTTGCAAGGGATGAGGTACGAAGAGATACTGACGGAACTAAACCTGGCGACGTTAGAAAGGAGGAGATAGAGGGGGGGGGGGGCATAATACAGACGTATAAAATACTTAGAGGTATTGGCAAGGTGGAAACAGGAATTGTTCACAGTATCAACAGAACAAGGGGGAACGGATGGAGGCTTGAGACTCAGATGTGTCATAGGGATGTTAGAATGTTTTCCTTTCGCATAAGGGGAGTGAGTAAATGGAATGACCTAAAGGGACAGGTTGTAGAGGCTAACTCAATTCATAACTTTAAAAGCCGGTATGATAGGGAAATAGGTCAGGTGTTATTGTATTAGACAACCAACGGCTAGTAAAGCGGGGTCCAAGAGCTAGAGCTCGATCCTGCAGGCACAAATAGGCGAGTAGACACACACACACACACACACACACACACACACACACACACACACACACACACACACACACACACACACACACAGGCTAAATATATTCTTTTCATTTCCATGTCATTTTTCACCTTCTCTTACTCATTATCTCTTCTTTCCTTAAGGTCGTTCATACTTACAAAAACAATACTCGGGTTCTTCCACTAACCCTGACCCACCTCTATAAACTACTTGTGAAATATCCTCTCGACTCCCTACCTGGTGTGCTACCGTGGGTCAAGCGGTGTTTCGGTCCCACTGAGTCCCTCTCAACCCCATCAACTCTCAACATCTCCGCCAGTCACCGGCCATCTTTAACCATTCTCTTGCTGGGGTGAAGACACACACATTTGCAAGATCTTTCCTGACAGTTGTACATTAGCATGACCTTTCTGAGCAGGTACATACTTCCCTAGTTTTTCTGAACCAGTGTACACACTTGCATGACCTTTCCAGATTGGTGTATACATATGACTTCTCCAAATTGGAGCATGTATGGCCTTTACAAGTTGGTGTATACGTATAGCCTTTCCAAATTGGTGTATATGCATGACCTCTCCTAATTGGTTATACGCATGTTCTTTCAAAATTGGCGACTATGCATAATATTTCAAACTGGTGTATGTGCATGACCTTTCAAAATTCTATACACACAACCTTTTCAAATTGGTGTATATGTATGACTCTTCCAAATTGGTTTATTGCATGACCTTTCCTAATAGGTGCACATTTGTATGGCTTTACGAACACATATGCGATTGCATATGATCTTTCTGAGCAGATGTATATACTTGCATGACCTTTCTGAAGAAATGTAGACTTGCATGACTATTCTGGACAAAAGTATTCGTGCATGGCCTTTTGTAATAAAAGCACACTAGCACAGATTTTCCGAACAGGTGCACACTTGCACGACCTTTTTCAATAACATATTCTGCCACTTTGTTGCAACATGTAGCCTACCCCTTGAACACCAATATAGTCACATTGCACACGACTGCAGATCAATCTAGACTGGGTACACAGTGTTGACATAGAAGTAACACCTCTCGCTTAGATGTTTATATGGACATGTACATCATTCTGCCTCCTCTGGTGACCAGCTAGGCCAGGAGGCACCAGGCGTCTACGTGTCTGCTTGTGACACTTTGTTGATTAAAGTTGACGAGCTGGGAAAGTGCACAACCTGAGGTTATTAATATTGTGAACAAGCTCGTAGTGCCTCAGAGATCATCAACTGTTACATACATGTAAACAAAACCAATATGAGTGATGGAAGATATACAAGTTTCCTATAAATGCTCGGTGAATCATGGCCCTGTGCACGGTTTCTAATTATGGCGGATTAGTTAATGTTAATTAAACGGTTCATGAGCTCTTAAGCGTTACGAAGTTGTCTATAACAATTATAACCATGGGTTTCCAAGTTTGAAAAGCTTGTAAACTGTTAAATACATTCAGACTCAGTGGCCATAATCGGGGCAAGATGCACAGGTTTCGTAAGTGGATACGTAAATGCTTGAAGAATCCGGGGACCAGATTCACGAAGCAGTTACGCGAGTACTTACGAACGTGTACATCTTTTCTCAATCTTTAGCGGCTTTGTTTACAATTATTAAACAATTAATGAGCTCCGAAGCACCAGGAGGCTGTTTATAACAACAATAACAGTTGATTGGGAAGTTTTCATGCTTGTAAACTGTTTAATAAATGTAACCAAAGCCGTCAAAGATTGAGGAAAGATGTACAGGTTCGTAAGTACTTGCGTAACTGTTTCGTGAATCTGGCCCCAGGTCTATAAGCCATTTGAACATCCTTTGTGGCTGGTGTACGAAAGAGGTCTAGTGGGGGGGGGGCATTGTACATGATGCGGATAGTGTGGACTCAGCGTCGCCACCTGTGCCGTATTAGAATGTGAAAATATGTAATATGGAAACAAATACGTCAACCGGACTGCTTCATACATCTGACTGCGGGCAGCGACGTCTAACAGTCCGCTTGACCATCACACACCGACCACTAGGTCGAGCCGGGAGGACGCTGATCCTTGGAACCACCTCAAGGTAACCTAAAGGTAAGGGCGTCGAGTAAGCTGTAGTAGGGCAGTTGTTCCCTGCAGGGGAGCCATACACCCAGGAATTTTAAGGGTCTCCTCTAAGGAAATAAGAACCAGCGAGTGTGTTGAGCCGCGTCTCCTCTTAATATTTACATGCAGTTTTACCGAAGCATAATAAGGCAGAGCTTGTGACTATTTGTGTCTGTTCTGGTCGCTCCGTCTATATTGTTGTTCGTGTTCACTATAGAGAACGTAATTGTAGGGAGTCCACAGGTGAGAACATGGTTGTAAGGGGTCCACAGGCGAGAACATGGTTGTAAGGGGTCCACAGGCGAGAACGTGGTTGTAAGGGGTCCACAGGTGAGAACATGGTTATAAGGGGTCCACAGGTGAGAACATGGGTGTAAGGGGGTCCACAGGTGAGAACATGGGTGTAAGGGGTCCACAGGTGAGAACATGGGTGTAAGGGGTCCACAGGTGAGAACATGGGTGTAAGGGGTCCACAGGTGAGAACATGGGTGTAAGGGGTCCACAGGTGAGAACATGGGTGTAAGGGGTCCACAGGTGAGAACATGGGTGTAAGGGGTCCACAGGCGAGAACGTGGTTGTAAGGGGTCCACAGGTGAGAACATGGTTGTAAGGGGTCCACAGGTGAGAACATGGGTGTAAGGGGGTCCACAGGTGAGAACATGGGTGTAAGGGGTCCACAGGTGAGAACATGGGTGTAAGGGGTCCACAGGTGAGAACATGGTTGTAAGGGGGGTCCACAGGTGAGAACATGGTTGTAAGGGGTCCACAGGTGAGAACATGGTTGTAAGGGGGGTCCACAGGTGAGAACATGGTTGTAAGGGGGGAATGAAGCACAAAAGATGGGAACCAGTGATGTAAGGGGTAACAGACCACCCCGTTCTCGCTAGCGTTCCCAACATCAAGAAACTGTCGTACTGAAGTACCTTAACCTAACCAACCATACGACCCACCAACAACGGGACATTGTGTCAATTTCGCCAGCCGCTACCATTTTCTTGTATATATGTGTTTGGCCTTAGGTAGAGTGCGTGAGAGAAGAGGTTGAAGAGTGTGGGGTGCGTGGGGGTGTCTGGTGCTTGTAAGTCTCGACATGTTGACTGACATCCCCGTCTCAGGAGACGCCTGCCACCTACCACGTGCAAATAAACAACCTGTCCTCTCACATAATATACCGCATTTTGACGTCAAATGTTTCACATTTTCACTTATAGCAAAAACGAGGGTTATTTCAATTAAGGTGATAAAAATGAGTACTAATAACACAGGCCTGCGGCATTTTTTGCTGTTAGTTTTTTTTTTAGAACGGATTCTGTACGTATTCAACGTGCCGGATTCATATCTGGAATTCGTATCCAATGATCAGCTCAAGTTTTCTAGCTATTTCTTTTCCTCGTACAGAAAGCCTAATGTACTGGTTTTAATATTAGAAATGCAAGGAGACTACACCAAATATCCACGAGTAGTTTGTCTGTGTGATAATGGAGCAGGTGACACAAACTGTGAGCAAAGGTAAAGTTCATCACCAAAAGCCCTTTATCCTGGCTCATGTGTGGTTGCTGAACCTCTAGTCAGTCCTCGTCAAATTTTGCTGCCGCCTCTTCATATAAAACTTGGGAGTGATGAACAATTTTGTCAAGGCTATTATTAGTGAAAGTCCAGCATTTGTTTTCGTGACACTAAAATTTCAATAAAAGTGATGCTAAATTGCATGAAGGTATTTTTATGACCCTGATATTAGCAGCCAAATGAGGGATGAGCAGTTGGAAAGAGATATGAGTAAGATGAATGCATGTCAAGCATTCAAATCAATAGTGAACAACTTTCTCGAAAACCACTAAAGTTTAGAATACGTGCGCATTGTTGGAGACTTGGTGAAGAGTTTAGACTGTGGGAGCACGTTTGTTAGTAAAATTTCATTTGCTCATATCACATCTATATTATTTCCCTGAGATCTACGAAGACTGATGTGAGGGACAAGGGGAATGGTTCCACCAAGGTATTGCTAATATGGAAGCCAAGCATCAGGGGCGCTAAAGTATTAACTTGTCAGCAGATTACTGTTGGTGTCTAACACGTGACTTGCCCAGCACACACAACAAACTAAAATCATTGAAGACGTCTTTTCTGCCCCAGTGATGAATTCCGGTTGATTTTCACTGTTAATAAAAGAATTTCTACTCATTAGTCATTATTAACCTTTTTTTAGAACTATCATTTAAAATCGAGAATTTAACCAGAAGACGAGGTTTTATCGAATACAGGCGTAGTTGAAAAACCTAAGCTGATTGAACAAAAAACCATTGTCACTTTGTAATACATTGTAGCCAGATTAGTTAGATTCAGTGCAAAAGACTAACAGAAAATAAATTGCAAAACGCAGGCCTGTATAATTTGAGCTAATGAAAACTAAAAATTAATAAGGTTTTATTTAAAGTGTCACACACACACACACACACACACACACACACACACACACACACACACACACACACACACACACACACACACACACACACACACACACATTGACAGGGTGGACAAAGACAAATTCTTCAGCACGGGTGGGACACGAACAAGGGGGACACAGGTGGAAACTTAGCACCCAGATGAGCCACAGAGCCATTAGAAAGAATTTTTTCAGTGTTAGAGTAGTTAATAAATGGAATGCACTAGGAAGCGATGTGGTGGAGGCTGACTCCATACACAGTTTCAAATGCAGATATGATAGAGCCCAGTAGGCTCAGGAATGTGTACACCAGTTGATTGACAGTTGAGAGGCGGGACCAAAGAGCCAAAGCTCAACCCCCGCAAGCACAACTAGGTGAGTACACACACAGTTAGAAACCAGAGGCGCATATGTACGGGAATCTGAACAAAACAACCTTTTGGAAGTACTACCACCGAATTGTCTTTGTCGGAAGGATAGCAATAGAGTTGTAAGCTTTCAGGGAGGCAAAGGCAAGCTGGAAGCTACTAGGAAGGTGGTGAACTTTTTTAAAACAAACCGTCAAGAGCGGGGATTAGTGCCCCATTGAAGGAAGAAAGGTACTAGTTACAATTATGAAACTGATCAAAGGAACTATCGGGATCAATGCCATAGTGGGGGGCAGGCGAAGTAGCAAGAGATAAAGTAGTTCTTGCTGGTGCTTACTGAGAGGGTTAGAAGAAAGCTTGGTAACACAGAGAGAGAATTTAGCCCGTAAATTTAGTACATTTAGTAAATTTCTTCAGTAAATTTAGATTTACTGCAGGAAATCAGACGTTGAGGTTTGTTGTGTAGCGTAGATATTATGAGGAAGAACTGCCTCAGTATGAGGCCAATGGGATGCACCAGAGGATAAAGTTGGGAAGGCAAACATCATATCAAAGTTGAGATGTAAATACGCTTAGACTTATGGGGGGTCGGAAATGCCTAACACCGCACAAATGGTGAAGAAGCGGGTGGCAGGAGCTGTAGCTCTACTTGTGCACGCACAGCTCAAGCTGGTACGCAGGCACGCCTGGTATTGTGCTGTTGCTGATGGTGTGGTGGACACAGGTGTGGCCAGCAGCAAGGCAGGACACTTGTGGACACACCTGCCTATAATGTAAAGCCAACATGGCACCGTCTTGCACCGGCCACGCTCCCTCCTCCAACCTCACACATTCGTTAACACTCAAAATTAAATCATTTGACTCAAATTTGCATACGTATTGAGTCTTTTACAATATATTCGTTTATATATATATATATATATATATATATATATATATATATATATATATATATATATATATATATATATATATATATATATATATATATATATATATATAATGCATGTCCTGGTTTGCACAGGAACACATACAACAAAGAGAGAGAGAGAGAGAGAGAGAGAGAGAGAGAGTGTGAGAGAGAGAGAGAGAGAGAGGGAGAAAGGAATAAAGAGTAAACTAAGTGATTTACGAGCTTGCGAAAGTATATATAACTCACAACGTGGGTAAAGGATATATAGTATTCTCCTCCCTCAGTGACTTGCTAGGCTTACCCACTCTATATACCCACCCCTGCTTCCCTACACCACCCAAGCCCACGCCTGCCTCTCTACACCCACGCCCACCCCTGCTTCCCTACACCCACGCCCACCCATGCCTCTCTATACCCACGCCCATCCCTGCCTACCTACACCACCCATTTCCACCCCCGCCTCCCTAGATCCACACCTGCCTAACTTCACCCACACCTGCATCCCTACACCCACGCCCACCCCTGCCTCCCTACACCCACGCCCACACCTGCCTCCCTACACCCACGCCCACACCTGCCTCCCTACACCCACGCCCACCCTTGCCTCCCTACACCGCCTACCCCTGCCACCCTCCATCCCCCCACCCCAGCCTGACGCTAGCCTACTCCTCTACACGCTAGTATGACACAGCGCCAAGCATCTAGTCTAAGGAAGGTAGCAGTAGTAGCGGGTGAGAAGTGTGGGTCCTGCTGTAGTAATGTACCATGTGCTGGTTCACCGTAGGCGGGGCGCCGCCCGCACCCTCAGCCAGCCACGCGCCGCCCGCTGCCCACGCCCATCACGCCCCTCCACAGGCTGTCCACCCCTCTCAGGCGCACCCCCCAGCTGCACACGCCCCGCCCCCCCTGCCGGAGCTGGGCCCCTCGGTCGGCCTGCCACAACCAGGTAACACCAATACGTCGCGCACGCCAACACGCCCACGCCAGTAGTCGTATACCCTTGCGTCATGTTACTCTTGATAACCTTGTAGTGGGAGGCTGTGAAGAGCGGCCGTCCTCTCTAGTTGGTGTGTAGCTCTCCTGGTGTTGCTGTGTGACCTCCCTAACATTGCTGGTCAGCAGCCTGGGTACTGCTGCTTCTGCTCCTGCTCCTCCTCTGGTCAACACTAACCCCCCCCCCCCTTCCCCTCTGCTTCCTACACCCACATCACCACACTCCAGTACACACACACACACACACACACACACACACACACACACACACACACACACACACACACACACACACACACACCACCTCCAGCGTCACATGTTTAGCGTGGCGACGTGTGGCGTGTAACACCCCACTCTCCGTCCCTCATGTCAGTGTTCCACTCAGGTGTGGAAGATGAGGCGCCCCATTATACTCTCTTGTGCTGTACTGTATGGCTTACACACGCGCATGTCACAGCTGGGACCCTGGCCTCGTGACCTGGTGTATAACATCACTTGCACTCCTGTATGTGACATTTATTGATTGTGGTGACCCCGTGACTTATCCAAATGATGTGTGTACGGGTGTCCTCGCTCATGACCTCTGGCATTTGTGACTGACAAAGTTGGTGGCCTTACAGCTAACCTTAAGCAAGTTTGTGACTGGCAACGTTGGTGGCCTCACAGCTAACCTTAAGCAAGTTTGTGACGGACAAAGTTGGTGGCCTCACAGCTAACCTCAAGCACGTTTGTGACTGACAAAGTTGGTGGCCTTACAGCTAACCTCAAGCAAGTTTGTGACTGACAAAGTTGATAGCCTCACAGCTAACCTTAAGCACGTTTGTGACTGACAAAGTTGGTGGCCTCACAGCTAACCTTCAATAACTTTAGCTAACCATCATGACATGAGTATAATACAGTTCCTAAGCAGCCTCTCCTACAAGACGTCCATCTTTCCCTTAACAACCACAACTAGCCCTTAATGACCTGTCTCATTCCATAATATTTAGATTAAACTGACGAACTCTGGCCTGTCCTATTGCTTAATCTTGTGACGGTAACCTTTGTGGCATCCAAAACATTTTGTTGACTTCTGCTGTCACCTGGCTGTATGATGCCCCCTATTGACTTCTGCTTTGACCTGGTCGTATGATGCCCTTGTTGGCTGATCTTTTCTTTCATGATTGGCATTTTTCGTAGACATGAGTGACGTGAACTTTTGACATCATCTACGTGAATTTCCCCTCTGTGGCTCTCTCTCTTAGTAACCTTTACCCGAGTCTACACACACCTAGTGTCCTGTATTGAGTCTCAATACAAGCCCCCCTAACACTATATTGCTAGTAAGTAACGTGTTCCTTTCCGTAGTTTGTAGTCAAAAGTATGTCTCAGTACCTCCAGCTCCCTACATCGTGTCTAGTGCATCAAATGTAGTGTCACATTTAACCAAGAATGTCTAAAGCTACACAAGGTACTTACTTTAGTGGCAACAAGTCGCGTGTCTCCACACGTCAGATCAAAGTACTTATTAACTGAAATATAATTATCATTTCTGTTTACTTTTGTGCCTAAAATTCTAGACAAACACTGCATACTGATCAGAGGTCAGTATAGCCAGATATACTCTTAAACATATGGACATATGGTAATACAAATGTAGACTACAACAACCTATTCATGCGCGCCGAGATGATCACATAATGTGCATCGTACCAGCCTGTTGTCACGTGATGTTTACCACCAACTGCTCTGGTCGTGACACACTTCAATAATTCATTATTTACTGAGATCCACCAGCCATATGGATGGTATACCACCTTCTGGTTACGTATCTTAACACATTAATTCCTCCACTAGCTGAAAATCTTCTGCCACGTTTCAGTGTACAAAACTGGATATCACCCAAGTGGTGTGTACACTTCCATACAATAAACCACTCTTGCTAAGTCTTCATATCGAGTTCATATTTCAAGAATTATATGTGTTAATGCATAGACAAATCCAGACTTTTGAAGGATTAACTTTAATATATGCACCTCGCAATTCGAGATTATATTGCATAATAGTATTGAAAGAACAGAGCTCTCCTGCGGTCATTATAGAGTACTCTGATGTGACTCCTTGTAGTGTCTTGCCTGTATTGTAGACTTGGCTTCGTTTATACCCGATGTACCGTGTTTCAGACTTCCCACTGCTACTTGACAACCTTTACTCTCAGCTCCTAGATGGAATCACAGTGTAGACGTATGCTTGAAGCCCGTGTATGTCTGTCAAGGTATGACCTTAGATAATAGTGTATGTGATACGCTTATCACGAGAATTCTACGTACCACTTTTTTCTCTACTTCCTCCGTCCAGAGCTTGTGTGTGTTGTATGTCGGTGATGCGTGTTCCCATTCCCTCCTGTCCTGCTGTGGTCCGGGGGAGAGGAAAATGTTGTGCATGGGCCCCGAGCATGAAACGTTGGTGCTGACTACTGCATGGGTACTGTCAGACCGTCTCTTGTGTGAAGGTAGTCGCTGTTACAAGATCATCATCCTCAGTTTCCCACCCGTCCCCAACTGACGTATCTCTCCTCCTGCGTCACTACCACCAATCTCACCTCATATATAGCAGTAAAATCTTACATAGCTAACGAATGCCTCAGCTTATTTTGGTGTAATTTGGGTAACTGAATTAGAATATTCTAAGATTGATTAAATTACGGCTTTCAAAATGCTTGCAATTTTTCAGATTACTCGTTTCCAGCTCTGGTCTGGGCTTCTAACAAAACAAATGCTTGCGTTCTTCCCCGCAGGTGACATTGTTTGGTTTAGGGTTGTGGTTTACTATGCTATTGGTAAGCGGTGGCTTGTGCTGTCATCCTCGGCGGTAATTTCCTGATGATAAGTGGAACTGGGATCCCGGCTTTCCCCGAACTCTCTTCTAACCAACGCCCTGACTCTTACCTCCTTTCCTCCATGGTTTACCAGAGACGGCCCTGCCCCCACATGTCCTGCCGGGTTTGTCTCCGTCAGATGACGGCGCGGGCACGTCCCACGCCGGTGATTATAACACCGGGTACGGTGCCTACACAAAGAACGAAGGGGATACGCAGCATCTGACTTCCGACGGCACCGATTCTAGCGGGCAGCGCATGACCGTCACGCCGGAGCTCTTAGGACTCATGCCTTCCAACGCCACCTCACACTACTCCTCGGGTGAGTACCACTTTGTCACTCCTTTGACGTTCATTGCCACTTACCTTACTTCACTGGAGTATTGATAAGTACTAACTCGTATTGCTACTGCGACGAGCATTAGCCGCAATTGTCAATAGGGAGACTTAGTCTCCGGTGGCGACAAGTACCAACCACCTCCACAGCTCGGGCGGAGAATACGAGAACTCTTTTTCTTTTTGATAGTAGAGAGCAATTTCGAGGTGCGTCCTCGTCACCTTCGGACGTTCTTTATAAAATTATTGGCGATTCGTTTTCTAGGGAAGCACAAGGCGCTGAATAACCAAAACCTGCTTGAAGACCTTTGATGTGCACGATGATAAACTGAAGTGAAATAAAGTATGGTGCCTGTTTTCTGACCGACTTCATTTCTGCAGAACTTAATAAAATAACGAAGATCAAAAACACTGACACCAAACTGCTTGTTAAGTTAAACACCCATATTTTGAGCGTTGAGAAACAACATTTTGAGCGTTAGGGAATCAATCAATAGTTTGAGCGTTGGGAAACAATCCATATTTTGAGCGTTGGGGAAACCATCTATATTTTGAGCGTTGAGAAACAATATTTTGAGCGTTAGGGAATTGATCTATATTTTGAGCGTTTGAGAAACAATCCATATTTTGAGCGTTTGAGAAACAATCCATATTTTGAGCGTTTGAGAAACAATCCATATTTTGAGCGTTTATGAAATAATCCACATTTTGAGCGGTGGGAACTAAAAGCCCGGTTTTGAGCGTTGGGAAACACGAAGCTGATTTTGAGCGTTGGGAAACACAAAGCTGATTTTGAGCGTTGGGAAACACAAAGCGGGTTAAGTGTGTTTTGAAAAAACAAGGATTTGATTGTTAGGAAACACATACCAAGTTTACAGTGTTGAGGGGAAAACAGAACTTGAGCGTTGGGAAACGAAACATGTTTTGAGCGTTTGGGAAAAACAAACCCGGTTTTAGGCGTAGAGAAGCAAATAATATTTTTCCACATTGGGAAATACAAACCACTAACGAAACCAGTGCACCTTTCCTCGTTCATGGCAGCTTTGTTTACATATATTAAAAGGTTTCTGAGCTCCGAAGCACTACGAGGTTATAACAATAACAACATAGGGTTGTGAAATTTCTAAGCTCGTAAACCGTTTAATAAATGTAAATAAAGCCGCCATACTTGAGGAAAGATTACAGGTTTCGTAAGGGGTTGTGTAAATGACTGATGAATCCTGGTCCAGGCTTTGAGCGTTCTGAAACACGAATTATCCTTAGAAGTGTTGGGAAATACAATCCAAGTTTTGAACATTGGGAAACACAAACTTTGTTTTAATCGGCGGGAAATTTGAACCAAGTTTTAAACAATGGGGGAAATTAACTTTATTTTGAGCATTGGGAAACTTTAATCATGTTTTGAGCATTGGGAAACATGAATCATGTTTTTGTTTCCCCATTGTTGAAGAGAGGAAGCCTGTTAGGCTTATCGAGGTCTCTCCTCTCCTGTCCTCAGTTTCATCACCTGTTTCTTTCATTTTTGTTTTCTATTTATGTGGCTGTAAAGCAGCTTAGGTGTTTATTTTATTTGCTTGTTCTTGTTTTTCAATTTCTCTCCACTTTGTTTCTCATCACTCTGAGGTACTCGTTCCTAACCCTTTGGTACCTCCTTTGGCTCTCTCAGGTTTTATGTTATTTACGAAGTTTCTCTATTAACTTGCGCTTATTGCTTTCCTTCCTTACCTCCCTAGTTAAACTAAGGGTTCCTTATGTGACTTTAAGTTTTCTCCTTTTCGGCAGGGACAAAATTGTTTACTGTCTCTTGACACTTCTGGGTGATGTAGTCCATCGTGTTTTGTGATCTTCTGTTTCCCAATGGTATTCTTACTAGGAATTGTATCATTTCTTTGTAGTTACCTCTTTCGTAAACAATTCCCCGGGCAGATTATTCCTACTTCCACCAGATACACAATGTCAGTACGCAGTGATCACTCATTCCCTTGCAGGCCTCAAATAAACCTTCATTCAAGAGTGAATATCAGGTCAAGTCTTGCTGGTTCATCATTACTTCTCATTCTTGTGGGTCCTCTGATATTTTTTCTTGTTTAGCTTCCCATATATCTGTGCCACTATGTGGTTCTTTGTTCTCCCAGTTTATCTTGTCATGGGTAATAGTCAGGTTATAGTCCCACCGACGACAGAAGCAACTCTTTCTACTACTAGTAACCACGCTGTTTGTCATACTCATTCCTGGGTCTTCCGTTATTTAGAGCTGTATATCATTATTACTACTATATATTCGGTCCTCCCATTGTCATGGTGCCCATGATGTGGTCCCCAAGACCTTCACAGTCTTGGATCATCATCTGGAAACTCCAGCCCTTCTTGATCATCAAGGCCACTCAGCCCCTTACTTCCTTCCCATTCTTCTGTTATGAAGTAGGCTTGAGGAATGACTGCACTAATTATAACATCTAAATTTTGTTTATGTGAATGCAATTAAATCAGTTTTCTTCCCGCGACCATTCCCCAAGTTCCATTACTTTGTAATCTTGTGTGTGTGTGTACGTTACTTTAAAGCTCACGTTTTTCTGTCCATTGTGACTTACACTCGCCCTTGACGTGTGTTCCATTGGCGTGGGAGTTATTGCATGGTGAGGTGCTTGATGGGTGCTGGGCGGGGGAGGGGACTGCTGGGCGGGGAATAAGTCTTATGGTGTGTTGGCAGTATCTTAGCAAGTCTGGGGAACGGGGTGGGTTCTAGGTTGTGGGGAATGTAGGCGTTTACAGTTACGTGGGTATTTACGGAGTTAGGCTAGTAGGCGGGTTCAGAGAGGAAGAGGCACTGAAAAATATTGTTACTTACCTTGAAGTTATTTGATTTACAAGTTGTGTTTAATTATGAGAAAGCCTTTTATAAATTGCTAGTTAGAATAGCCTGCTTGGTGATAATTTTCATTCACAAAATACCATGTGAGGAGTGTGATACATTTTATATGGACAAACTTCACATTTTAAATTTAGAATTTCTCGATATGAATGTATAAAACGTTGTCCAACGTTTTATACATTCGTTTGCGTGAACTTTCTCACCAAATGGATTGGGAGAATTCTTCGAGCACCAATTGTAAGATCATTTATATGGAATATATGACAGTGTCAGACCACAGAGGAAAATTGAAACAGGAATTTCCTTAAGTACTTTCGTAATTCCTGTTTCAATTTTCCTCCGTGGTCTGACACTGTCACATTTTTAATCACGTGTTTATTTTTCGTGATTTACATACACACATATTATATATATATATATATATATATATATATATATATATATATATATATATATATATATATATATATATATATATATATATATATATATATATATATATATATATCTGCTTCCTACTGACGTTTTCTCGAACTCATCAGACTGTATTAACTCCTCCTCTTTCAGTGAAAACAATACTTTTCTCAAATTTTCGGTGACGCTATGGGTTTCCATCTCTATTATGTACTTTGAAACTGTTCTTCCCACTATTGACACTCGTCCCTCTCTCTGGCCTCACTATGTTGATGACATTTTTTATTATGGTCTCGTGACTCATTCTTTTCCAGCCTGTTCTCTCTTAACAGGCTGGCTCCTATCAATTTAAAAGTTGAATGGAATCTAAATCTCTCCTGCTTTCCTAGACCTTCATGTTCACAGCTCTGGGTCTGGTTTCTCTTTCTCTGTTTACTGCAAGCCTTTGCACGGTGATATGTACGTTCACTTCTTTTCCTACCATCCACTTTTTGTTAAGAAAAGTGTTCTTGTCTCTCTCTTCCTCTGAGCCCTACGCATCAGTGACCCTCAGTTTCTCTCTTTCAAGTCTTAACAAGTAACATGTCTTTTTTCACATTTGAGTGAAAACTTTTATTGTGTACACTTTGTAATTCTAGGAAATGCATAAGTCATGTACACGATAGCTTGTTCAAGACATGAATTAAGCCACGATCTCAGTAACTGTAAATAATGATTGTGTTCTCCTCACCAAGACACGGAGAGCTTGTCTGGGACGCCGGGGGGCCGCAAACTGTGGACGGATGAGGACATGGACAAGGCGTTGGACGCGCTGCGCAACGCTGTCATGTCACTGAGCAAGGCAGCCCACGTGTATGGCATCCCGGCCACTACGCTATGGCAGCGTGCGCACCGTATGGGCATTGAGACGCCTAAGAAAGAGGGTCCTAACAAGACGTGGAGTGAACACGACTTGGCTGGCGCCCTGGAGGAGCTCCGCAGTGGAAGAATGTCCGCAAATAGGTGAGGGGTCCTCATGCTTCAATTTGACTAACAGCACAAAATTCACAACTTTGTAATGAGAAGGTGTGATCATTTTGAAGTTGATGTGACCACACACAAAATATTTTCAGACGAAAAATCAAGTGTAATTCACCATTTGAAATCACATGCTGTGGATTGAAAGTGACTTGTAATAATATTTATCAGACAATTGTAACTTATTTTTCATGTTCATTTTTTATTGAAATCTCACAAATTATGTATTTATTTTTTCTTTAAAAAATCTACAGCTGTAATGTTACATTTAGTGGCATATACTAGTTAATAAGGGGGAATGGGTCGTTTGTCTTCGCCAGAGCGTCCAAGGAGTTTGGCATTCCGAACTCAACATTGTACAAGATTGCCCGCAAGGAGGGCATCAAGTTGTCGTCGCCGTTCTCAGCCATTCAGCCGTCTTGGAACCCCGATGACTTGACCAAAGCCCTGGACGCCATCCGTGGGGGGATGAGTGTCCAGAAAGCAGCTCAGGAATTTGGCATCCCCACAGGCACGCTCTACGGACGGTGTCGCCGCGAGGGCATCGAGCTCAGCAAATACCAGGTGAGCCAATAATTACTCTGATCCCTGATTAGTGTACTGAGGTACCTGGTGAGCCACTAGTTACCAGGCCATTCCCAACCTCGGATTTCAGACTCCGAACTTACATCACCCCCTTATATATTGTAATTGTTTATGTTATTAAAACTTTATTATAAAAACGGTTTGGTTACATACAAGGTACAAAGTTGTTGTTTTATAGGTTGTAGACTTTCTCGAGCTTCTCAGATAGTGGGCAGGAACCCTGTATGTAGTGTACATTTCCCTCCGTATCGCTACACTGAGGCGCTGGAAAAGGAAGCTGGCAGCTCTAGGGTATCTTGTTTCAATTAGCCTTGAACCTAGTGCCTTAAGAAAAAAACACTTCTCCTACCACTCCTGGCACTAGGTGGCAATCCTAACCCAAGCGCCAAGTGTCTCTGAAACAACGGGGACAAAATTATTTACACCTACCCTACCCTTCACGTACCTTATCCTACCCTACCCTTCACCACCTTCCCTATCTTTCAATACCTTTCCGACCCTTCACAACCTTCTCCACTTCACCACTTTCCCTTCCCTATAACCATTTTCCCTATAACCATTTTCACTAAACATTCGTCAAGAAACTACATAAGAGAAACTTAATATTTAATCACAGAAAATAATAGATACTAGATATATTTTTGCACAGACAAAAATATGCAGGAACGTCTGTGACGGTATAGTAACCAGGGCTGGTGTATCTTCCGCAGGGCGTGCCATGGTCGGAGGAGGACATGAAGGACGCCTTAGAAGCAGTACGGGTAGGTGAGATGTCCATCAATCAAGCTGCTATACACTTTAATCTGCCTTATTCCTCGTTGTACGGGCGTTTCAAGCGAGGGAAATACGAAGACGGCCTTCCACATCAGGATTTCTTGCATCAAGAGATGACAGTTGAGCATTATCCAGCAGATCCCCAACACGCATCTCAGAATCAACAGCAGCCGCTGCAGCAGTCGCAGCAGCAAACACAACACACCCCACCACCTCAGCAGCAGCAGCAGCAGCCCCAACAGCAGGCTCAGCAGCAGCAGCAACAGCAGCAGCAGCAGCTTACCCCAGGACCTCCTTCAGAGCAATATTGACTAGATGAAGGGAACACTGGCCGCCACAGCGCCGACGGTCCGCAAGACCCGCACCGGTCTAAGTGCCCGTCGGAGGAAGAACAACAAACGCAACCACAGCAGACGCCGCAGTCTCAGCACGATCTACAATCGCAGCATCCACAGCAGCAACAGACTGATGTACAGAACCAGGGACCACAGCAGGAAGCTCCTCCTGCTCTGGGCCCAGGATCTGACTATGGGGAAAGTGGTGGTCCTCCCACACCCGTGGTCTTCACGGGAGGGGAGGCGCCTATATATTCTGCCGCAGCAGCAACTGAACCTCACCATCCTGCTCTTTATTCGCCGCCTGCGACGCTCCCCCAAGACCCTCTGTATACCCCCGCTGCTTCTTTGGCCCAACCGCCGCACCCGCAGGTGTACCCGCACTACTATCCATTGCCGGAGTACCCTGGTCTGCGTCCGGAGTACCGCGCCTATCAGCCGTACCCACCGAGGCCCGATGACCCGACTCGGCCTGTGCAATATCCGCACTACCCGCCCTACCACTTCTGACGCTGTGGCCGCCAGTGTTCCCGCAGTTCCGCCGCCCCTTCTCGCTCACGCAGGTCAGGGCAGCACTGCGCTTGAGCACTATTCGCAACCGAGGTGCACCAGGACCTCAGACACCTGGTCTCACGCCTGCACCTCCCGCAGTAAGCTGTTTGCAAAATAATATAAAGGTTGCGGTCCTATACAGTAGGACCAACAACAGTACACAAGACCAACCAAGATATGAAAATTGGACTTAGTATTGCTCCCGAGTAGGTACCATAGAAATGAATGCCCGTCATTTTAATTGTATTATATATAATATATCAAATACGTTTTTATTATTTCGTTATTCTGGGGTAAATAGCTGGTCACGTGACAGTTGACCGGTAACGATTGTACGAGGTAATGTGTCTCGGCTTTAAGCTAATACGGATAGGTTGGCACACAGTACAGGTAATACCGATATGTAAAAATAAAAATCTAAATTTAAGTGCAATGCTATTCAAATTGATCAAAAGATATATTATGGAAGTTATTGGAAATGTTGCTCACGACACGTAAGATATATATACATACACACACACACACATATATATATATATCTATGTTGTAAGTAAAAGTTGGGTGGTGTGGTAGGAGGAATAGTCAGGTAACATCCCATCCACATAGAGTAGATGTTTTGTTGAGTCCCGTTCTCCCCTTACCCAACCCCCAGAGACAACACCTCAGGGCAGACTCCACACCTGCATGCTCAACCTCCACCGAGAGCGGATCGACAGCCAAAGCTGATTAATGTTAATGAAGTTGGATTCAAATATGGATACGCAGCAAATGCAGGTGTTTAGCAGGTAGCAGATAGATTAGTAAATGCACTATTTTACTAAGACTTGATATAAACAGCGCATGGACCCTCGGTACAGGAGATTACGATGAAGTATAACCTCATGTAGAATACCCCTCACAGTATTTTACGCTCCCTTGGCACTGTAGTGTTAGGCTATAGGTGGCACTCTCCAACATGAGTGGTACCAGGTGATTGTCAGGGAGTTGAAACATTCAGGTTAAGTGATGGGTAGTAATGAGCTCATCATGTCTCTACGTACCACACGCCACACGTCACGCGCGCAGCCTGCCTGGTCAAAGTGGTTGGCTGCGCGCGGGGAGTGTAATATTTCTGTAGCACAGGTGGTTGCCTAACTTACGCTTGTGAATATTGTTTTGGCGTCATCTCTTGGCGCAGTGTCAGGCTGGACCATGTGATGGTGCAGCCCTTACTTTGGTCACCTTGCCACGTCCCTCACGTGTTACGCGTCCTCACGTCAATACGGGGTATGGCGTGCTGGCCTAAGTCGCAGCATTATAAGCTGACATTACCACGTGGTGCCATATAGGTTTATCATCATAAGCATGTTACATGGTTACCATTTTCCGGCTTTAACACATGGCGTACAGGACAACCTGTGCCGCTTGCAGGCGTCAAAACAAGATAGGGATGTGCGTGTCACACCATCGTCTCAAAAATTTATACAAAAGGTATCAGGTTATACAGTTTATATCTGAAATTAAGCCATTTAATGGCCATTGTTGAGTAAAACAAAAAAGGTGGTTCATTAGGTATAATGTTAAGAAGCATCTTTTACTGCGTTCTAATATCTATGTTTAGGCGTATGTACTGGGTAGAGAAGCTACCCATAGCAGCAACGCAGAGAAGTGGAGAAAGGCTATGTTGGTAGTAGCCTCAGTACAATGTGGCGCTGCTACCCACAGCTCACTCAACCACCGCTCTCGTTACCTGCTCACACATGTAAGGTGTTGGTTCCTCTGGCCTCAAAATCTTTTTCACCCTTCCCCACACAACGTAATCTTACTGACACAGCATCTCGCGCAGTATCCCCCCCCCCCCCATACACACACAGTCCGCCCCACAACACACAATGTGTTCGCCGATACCACGCCTCCCAAAATAAATCATACGTCATCTTTTACAATCCCATATTACATTCATCATTCTACACAACACACATCATTACTATCCTTTGTACAGTGTCAACGCATCACATTTGTTACCGACCCTCCTATACCACTCCTACAGCTGACTAACTCCCACACCATACACCAAACACCAGACACCATGCTACACATAATGCAACCCTAACATAAAAAGAAACTAAACCCATGGGACAGGGTTCTAAACCTGTCTCATCTAAAGAAGTCACACCCTATACAACTAAAAACAAATCTGTTCACCCACCTACCAAACCTCAAACAGCAGATTATTAAATCCTAGAGCGTCTCACACACACACACACACACACACACACACACACACACACACACACACACACACACACACACACACACACACACACACACACACACACACACACACATCCTGGATCCAGATAATCATCCCTCTCCCCACTGAAGACAGTCACACCCTTAAACCCTAGATACTCGTCCCTCCAACCATATTGTCTACGTCTGTATCACCGACTCCCTTAACCGCATTACTGTCGGTAACATTCACTTACTAGAACCCTCATAAAACCTAACATAGAGCCCCCTACCCTGCATTCCACACCGTACCTCTATGATCATACTTAATTTGCTTATTTTTAATAATTTAGCCTCTTTTACTCTCGTGGTATACGAGAGGCTGGAGGCGGTCCAGTCTCGCAGCCTCATACCACACGAACATACTTTTATCAGTAACGTATTGACTAAAAAAATTGATTATATATATATATATATATATATATATATATATATATATATATATATATATATATATTAATTAATTATATAGTTGGTATCTGTTCTCGAGTCTGCCATTCCTTAATCGAGATCTTTGTTTTATAAAATTTTATTTGGCATTCTACTCTTACTTCCCTTAATGGAATTTAATACCTCAAGCTTTCGTACCGTTTGGTTCTTTAGTTAATTTTCACGTTCCTCATGTCAAAACAAATATTCTGGAAAGACAACTTTTCTTCCATTGTTTACATAAACATAAATTTAGAGTTTTCTTTCCAGCTATCACCAGAGGATTGCCAGCACTGGTATAGGTCGAGCCAACCCCTTACAACAGCCTATTAACAACACTTATAACATAAGAGTAAGGAATGTATTATTAACAGGTTCAGAGAAGGGATAATTATGGTTAAGTAGAAATATTGTGCACGTGGGACCTTTCAACTTTTGGGTGTGTGGCTGTGGGTCTCTGGGGGACGTTTAGTCTGCTGTCTCCGAATAATGGGACTGGTGGTTGACCTCGCATCACAAGTATTAACTGTGTGCCATGTATGATCCTGCGGTACGTGTAGTGTGTGTTATGGTAGAGAAAAGGATTTAATTGGCATAGGTGTGTTTTGTAAAGGTGCAGGAGAGTCACACCCCAGCCACATGTGATGGTCCCAGCAGGTGTAGTGTCAGCCATGGGGGCCCCAGCCACACTGCCACTGGCTGTGTCGCTCGACAACAGCCCTAGTGTCAGGAATCTTTCTTTCTTATTTCGTCTTTGGTGATGTGATTTATTGTATATATTTGTAATAACGAACTTTATTTTAAAGTCATGGTTATATTTTTGGATAAGTACGTTGATGGTACGCGGCTGGTGCAGTGAAGGTCTCACCAGCGTGATTGTGATAGTATAGGTGCCAGATAGGCTGGGATGGCAGGGGTGACGGCGTGGGGGGAGGGGTAGCTGCACTTCCCTTGTTATGTGGTTTTAACGGTGAGCATCTGATCGGCTCAACACTTTACTAATCAAGTGTTTCGGAAGTTGTAACCAGCTTTAATTAAGTGAGTTACATGAACAGGAAATTTGTCTAGTGTTGGTAGATTGTGAATACCAAGAGCGCCCCTCTCCCCCACCTCCCAAGCCAGTCAGTCCAGGGTCAGACTTGGGGGTAATTACCCCCTTGTGAATGACATGTTGTTTGAATGAGCGAGTGTTGCTGGTGATTAGTAACCTCCGCGTGGTCAATATCGGTGATGTTGTATATGTGTGGAAAAGCCGTAATGTCAGGTAAACACAACTATGCCGGTAAGTAGGGCAGGTTCCATGCTCCTTTGTTCTCGTCAGCCCGCCCCTCTCTCTATCGTCTCAACATCATTTCTCTATTTGTCAGTACTTGTTAGGCAGGAGCAACTTATCAGGGATACCTTTAGGGCCTCACTTTCCTTCAGGTTTGTATGTGGCAACACAACGCTTCCAACACTAGCTAGTTGGTAGAGTGTGTGGCGGTGGCAGTGCTTTGCTGCTACCAGCCACTCGCGCATCACAACAAGATATTAGTTATTCCCTTATTAATGCCCTTGTAACTACTTACCCTTAGCATGTAAGCAAATACTTTTTTATATTTACGTGTCCAAACCATGTTATTTTATCCAGATTTTTTTGGGCATACAGTATATTTATAATTATTTTTTTTGAAGGTTTATTGGCATATTTTAGAGAAGTGTGATGGTGGGAGGGCGGAGTGGAGGGCAAGTGAGCCAGACCGTCCGGGCAGGGAACGACTGTACTGCACTCAGGTTATACCTCTCCTCATCAACCCTTAGTCTAGTGGCACTCTCTGTTCCCGCTTATTGCAGTCTACTGTTAATATCTTCAAATCTATATTTTAACAATAGCTATAGAATATTAGATAAAGGAACGAAGTACTGGAATATTTTAGAGATGGCGTTGAATTATGAAGAGGTTCGTGAACGCCACTTTTGTGGTGTTAGGAAGATAGGTGGAGATGGTGGTAAGGAGTTGCGCTCAGAGACAGCAAGAAACATGCAGACGAGATGTGCCCGGACGGAGCAGCAGTAGCCCACTACTGCCCCACTCCCACACCATAACCTTCATTGTTCTGTTCTCGTCACGTCGACCAGTGAAATTTTTTTCCAGCCTAATATAGCAGGTTAATGAGGAAAAAAAGCTGATATTGAAACATGAAAGGATATGATCCTGCACGTTTAGACATCAATTTATCCACTGTTTCGGTACCTGATGATCAAATATATATCTTAGTGCCTAAACATCCAGGAATCGTGGATGTTAGTGCCTGAATGTTAAAACTTTCCCGGATATTTGATGTTTAAACCATTTGTTTCTCAGGATAATTGTCATCTGTGCTGCTAATTCTGGTGTGTTGTAGAGTAACGCGCTGGCGAACGTGCGCAGGACCACACGAGTTGGCCATGTTGGTGTCCTGTGAAGTATATCCTGGGTGGTTGAGGCTCCAACATACAACCATCGTGTGTATATTTCATGTCCTCGTAATAATGTTTAAAATATGTTTACTTTTTTAACCAAATAATTTTATATACCCCCAAAAATTCACTGGTCACCTCGATTGTATTTTTTATATAAAGGTTTTAGCAATGAGGTACTAGAATATGGTACAGTACTTTGATTTCCCGTTTGTACAGATTAAATGGTGCAAATCACACAATAAATATACCTCATTGTTTTTAATATTTGATTAACTATACTGGTATTAAATTGACCTCAAGACTTATAGGCCCTGTGTATTACATTGTATTTCACTCAACCTTCGGTGTTTTCCTGATGTCTCTGTATATAGTCAATATTATTAATATATACAGTATAACGATGTAACAGTTTTCTCTACAGAATTTCTAATAAATGTCTTACAAAGCTAACAACCTTCATTTAACACCTCGGGGTTTTGTTTATTTCTTAGCTGATAATCATGTGGCACAGATCTGCCTACGCATTGGGGAAAGTTCTCAGATGGTTTCTTTGGAATTTTAAAAACTTAAAAATATGCAAAAGCAATTGTAATTGGGCCACGTAACCACACTTCTCCCCAGCTGATTTTCTAAAAAAATAAAAAAAATAAAAAATCTCGGGGGGGGGGGGAGGGGGGCGGGATGGTTAATACGAAAAATATAGCTGTTGTAAAGTTTAGACAAACATATCTGACACGTCAATAACAGTAGTCTCAACTGCAAACGGTACTATGGAAGCCTTGCAATATATGCAACTGCTATTTTCATTTTTTTGCGGAGCCTAAATAGCATTCACCAACTAAATATATAAAAAGCAAGTAATTATCAAAAGAAAACGCTAAGCCCAAAAAACTGTCACCGTGTTACATTATGTTCAAGACTTCCTAGATACCTTCAGAATTTTAATACGAGAGCAGAAGGCAAAGGATGTGAAAGCAAGCAGAATCGTCAAACCGAGAAGTTTACCGAGAGACTTGTGACAGAATGAGGGAGAGAAAAATTTCCATTCAACCAAAAAATCAGAATGTACTGCGAGAAGATGTGCGACGGAACAATACGGTTGTAACATTAAGCGCAGACTTACATATTGTTGTGTAGGAAACAACATTGTTTGAGTTTGGAAAATACTGTCAAATATAGCATACTGTTCTCAAAAGGTTCCCCCCATTTTGCGCGTGCAAAATGGGGAATTGGGGAATGTTGTACATGCTGCTATGGCGGTGTGTCCACTCACAAGATGAGTGGCGCTGCCCAATAAACTCGCCCCTCGGGGCAAAACTTAAGTATGGCGCTGATCTTTGTTCTATTTTCATGGCACAGTTTGTTTCAGCTAGAGCGAATTTGGCTAAACCCAATTGACGTTTTTCAATATATTCAATATTTCAATATATTTAAATCTGTAATCATCAAATTTTGACTTCTCTCTGGCTACTATTATGTAATACGTGGGACGTAACCATACCTCTTTTCCCGGCTTGGTGCCTTCTTTTGATAATTACTTACCAACCATACCTCTTCAACGGTTGGTTGTGGATCCCATTATAAATGACGGTAGAAATCCAAGTAAAGAATTCAGTCCTGGGAGACTGGATAGGCATGAACGGCCTCATTAGCAGCGTTGACCGCAAAACTTTAGTCTTAAATTTGCTAAAGATGAGAAACAGTCCATGTTGGATCTCGATTTCCACAGCGTAAGTATATCTCTTAACATATACAACTGTATAAAGATCCACGGTAAAAATACTCGTCATGGAGAAGGTTGCACGTAAAGGTTTTATCAGAAAAAATAACGAAGCCAATGCCATCAGCAGATTTCGATGCGTGTGTAAACAGCAGTAGCGCATAAATGTTGGTGACAAATATTTAAGGAAAATGTTTTTCTGGGCGGTATAAACCTCACCATACAAGTGAGGGCTTTACAGAATTTAACAACTGGGACTCAACGGGGATAGGAAGGCACAATACAAAGGGGACACATTGTACATGTGCAGAAACAATCGTGCGATCGTTGCAGTAAGACTACAAAGGAAAGTGAGCAGTGTTTTTAATGCGAGCAGCTGTCAAAATCTTGTATGCGTGGGGGATATGTAGGGTCGTCACGAAGTATCGAAGACAATACCAATTGTGATGATCTTGTAACAACAGTACACCGGTTTCTACAACAAGCGCTAGGTTTAGTAAGTACGAAAGGCCCCCGGGTTAAGGTGTAAGTCTGTATAATGCAAAAGATGACGGCAATTAAGGGTCGAGGACTAAGCCGACGAAATAACAACAACAAATAATTATCAGGGGAAAGCGCCAAGCCATTACGACTATATAGCACTGGGAAGGGGTCAGGATAAGGATTTGTGATGGGACGGGGGGGAAGGAATGGTGCCCAACCACTTAGTCGGGGATTAGACGCCGACGAAATAAGCTAGAGTTCAACAGTCCAATGTTGACACCAGTAGGAAAACTTGTGAACATTCGTCTATCTGCACCCCGGAGTTATGCCACAACTCCTCGAGTTTTCAGTTAGTAGATAATGGAGACGGTCATAACAAGTGCCCGTCAATGATCAACCCCGTTTCGCATGAGTCTTAAGAACACAATAACATAGGAATTAAGTTAACTGCAGAAGGTCTATTGGTCCATGCGAGACCAATAGGCTTTCTTCCTACTACATTTCCTCCAGCATAAATATTGTGTTTGCTCCAATTTCCAGCCATAATATTACTCATAATTGTTAACAATATCCCCCATTAACCTGTTTTTCCATATCTCTGACACCAAAAGTTGTCTAATTACCTCACCTGGGAATCACCTACAACCAAAATTCGATTACTTCTTTTACCGGCGCTGCTTTCGTCGTCTTACCTTTTGGAGCAACCGCAGCCTTCCCACAACACTCATCCTCCAACACGGCGAATAAATTGGAGGTCTTTACGAAAGCTGTAGAAAGCCTTGTCAAGAGTCTTCCTAAGCCCCTTGACCTTTATGAAACTCCAAGACAAATACTTCCTAAGACTGCTCTCCTCCTTTGCCTCCTCTTGATGTCCCATGGTTATCCATTTTGGGTCATTGTTATTTGACCTAATCACTTGATAATGTATTCTACTTTCCTGGAGTTTACTAAGAATATGTTTAATAAGTTGTAATTTGAATATATATTGTATACTGTAACTGTTTGTCATGTCACTCACGTATAGGATCCCGTCACATCCCATGAACAGACCCACCTATAATGTATTCAGGTCTCCTTCCATGTTTAGCTCTGTAAGTTCCATCCGTCACAAGGAACTACTTAATGCCGCAATTCGACTTTTTGGAAATGTGTCATCCTAACATAGTTTTCTCTTACACATCTACTCCACTCCACGTTAAATTTATTTATTTATATACAAGAAAGTACAATGGGTTTATGAGACTATATGCCATTGAGGTTTTTACATTCTTGTAAAGCCTCTAACACTCATAGCGTTTAAATCTTAATTCCTTGTGATATATTTAATAGTGTAGCAAGTCTACAGGAAGGACAACACAACTCGTCAGCAGGGAGAATGAAGGAACTAATGTCACAGAGAGACGGATTACTGACATACATTTTGCGTCCATTTGGTCAGATCGATGTTATCTGTGTGATATCATCGCTGTGTGTTTGGGGTAAATTTGAGCTGGGATGGCACCGGACTCGACTGATGTAGAATGTTGTGGATGTGTAAATATCTACGTCATAGTATGATTAGTTTATTTTCTACTTCTAATTATCTGTCTTATCGCTCTAATGTTAGACTTCATTTTGTCTACTATATATTGCCTTTCAAATTGTAAAGCTAAATGTTACTTTATTCCCAAAATATAAGTCTGATTTAGACTGCTGTACACGTGTTTAGTTCAGCCAGTGATTTGTACAAGTTATTACGAACAATGTTTCTGAACCTGATAGTGACAATGTCTAATGTCTTCCTGTTTTGCTGTTATTGTGACTTGTGTATTTAATGTACTGTACTTTTTATGCAAACTTTCCCAATTATAAATTTACGAATAAAGTCTCTGATTTGATTATCAATTATTTGCGCAGATGATATTTTAAAGGCTTAGTCTTCTCCCTAATCTTTGATATATCTGAAAGACCACTTCAGGATTGTCCTTGTCCGGTCAGTCCTTAGAAGAGCACAATTTAGTTGCTTGTCTTATTTCAAGTTTGTTCATATACGTCTTGCTAGTTTGAAACAATTTTTTGTATAAACTCGCCCATTCCTGGTTTGTTTATACAAGCTCCTTTAATCCTATGGTCATCCACTTTGGTTCATTAATCCTATACTCAACCTGATTGGTCTTCAACTACGATGTTTCTCAAGTGTGTTTACTACTCATCTACTCTGGAGCCCAGCGTCAGAACACTCACCAGTGAGTCGCTCTGCGCCTCAACACACCTCATTCTCATCATCTGCCACTCCGTAAAGTGTTCAACCTCCAAACGTACAAGCCCAACTAACCCACCTAACCCATTGAGTCCGATGCGCAACAAACGTATATTTGTAAGCCGTTACGTTTCATAGTAGGTTGCATTTGAAGCGTTGATTACCATAACGTCAAAAACGCGACCTATTAGTTAAGAAAACGGGTTGCCAAAGGACATGCTTTAGTGCACCGAGCGTGCAACACTGTCAAGGAGGAGGTTCGTGTGTGCGCGCTCAAAAGGTGTTCTTGATTGAAGTTATCGAAATTGCGCTGTTAACTTTTCAAGATCCCAAACTTTCTGGAAAGTTTTCAAGAATCTGTTTTAGTCCTCTTGACCGGCCTCTCGTGGGAATACACGCTGCCTCAAGTGCTCACGCTGCCTCAAGTGCTCCCGCTCCCGCAAGTGCTCCCGCTCCCGCAAGTGCTCCCGCTCCCGCAAGTGCTCCCGCTCCCGCAAGTGCTCCCGCTCCCGCAAGTGCTCCCGCTCCCGCAAGTGCTCCCGCTCCCGCAAGTGCTCACGCACGCGCAAGTGGTCACACTCCCGCAAGTGCTCACGCTCCCGCAAGTGCTTGACCACTTCACCTATAGTAAATTCGCAACATAATCTCTGTGAACACACGAGATTTGTTGGTGTGCAGGTGTAGGTACCGAGGCGTCACTACTGATGTGCAGGTGTAGTAAAGCAGATGTTTAAGTGTGCACAAACAGGCGCGACCGAGTTAAGTCACTCGTAAAAGGAAACATTTGCGCTTGAAGTGGTAAACAAGTGTAGAGAAGTCAAAACACCTGTCAAGTTACGTGATGAGGGCAGATAACGGGCTGAGCACCTGGCATCAGTGTCAATTAGTAGCGTGAGCAGGTAGAGTTAGCACTAACAGATGTGTAAATATACATGTCAAGAGAGCAAGGAAATTGAGCAGGTTTAAGTAGATTGACTGGGGGATATAAGTTGATCTACTGGTTACTCACAACAGGTCGAGTAGAGTAACCGGTAGAAGCAGCGAGTGAAAACGAGCAGAGGGATTACATAGAGGAGAGTGGTGCAGGTGTACAAGTGTTGGGTGGCCTGGCAGGGCTGCCATCAGCTGAGCCGTAGACACCAGAGTGATCCATACCCCTTAATAGTGGACACTCCCCCCCTCCCCCCTCACTTCCCCCGAGCCTGGCCAGGTGTCTACCCCCCTCCCCCCCCCCCCAGCGTCACCCCCTCCTTCCACACCGGCCCCCAACCCCTGGACTAGCCAGGTGTCCAACGACCCCCACCACCAATCACCCCTGCTGATGCATAGCATAGTGACTAGGGGTGCCGTGACACCTTCCCCCCCCCCCAACACACACACACCCTTCCTAGCCACCGTCACCACCTGCGTCAAAACCTGCGTCGCCACCTGCGTCAAAACCTGCGTCACCACCTGCGTCGCCATCACACGACTCTTTAATGAGAGTTGGGTTTCTGGGCGGCGTAATGAGTGAGACTGTCTCACCCGCCCTCTTGTGGTGGTTGGGGTCACGAGTCTCTGGGGGGGTACAGGACAGCCCCATACACCGGCTTAGGCTACAGGCTGGCCAGCCTTCTCTGTGGCCTATGTGGCTGCGTTATTCTCTCCTATGCCTCTTCCCCCTTTAGCAGCGTGCCTCACTCCTCCCGCTAGTGCGACTGTTATTGATTTTGTCTGCGGCAGCCCAGGAGGCCAGCCTGTCCACACTGTAGGTCTGCTGCCGCCGCTCCTCTTGTTGCTCTTGTTATTATTTCTGCTGCCACTGCTGCTGCTGCTGCTGCTACCACCGTTGCTGCCACTGCTACCGCCACTGCTACCGCCGCTGCTGCCACCGCTGCTGCCACCGCTGCTGCTGCTGCTGCTACCGCTGCTGCCACCGCTACTGCTGCTGCTGCTGCCACCGCTGCTGCTGCTGCTGCTACCGCTGCTGCTGCTGCTGCTGCCACCGCTACTGCTGCTGCTGCTGCCACCGCTGCTGCTGCTGCTGCCACCGCTATTGCTGCTGCTGCTGCCACCGTTATTGCTGCTGCTGCTGCCACCGCTATTGCTGCTGCTGCCACCGCTGCTGCTGCCACCGCTGCTGCTGCTGCTGCCACCGCTATTGCTGCTGCTGCCACCGCTGCTGCTGCTGCTGCCACCGCTGCTGCTGCCACCGCTGCTGCTGCTGCTGCCACCACCGCCGTTGCTGCCACCGCTGCCAACGTAGCTGTAGCTGCTACTCTTATTAATAATGCAGCAAATGTGAACAGAAATGTTTTTTACCTGTAAAATAACTTTAAAAAGCATAAAGTACGTTTAATGAGACAATACATCTCAAAGGGATAGAGTAGCCTAGGCTATTTCTGCCCTCCTTGAAGAGCATGCGCTGTGGGCAGGACGCGAAGTCATACTAGCGCCCCCGAGGTCACACTCGCGCCCCTGAGGTCACACTCGCGCCCCTGAGGTCACACTCGCGCCTCCGAGGTCACACTAGCGCCCCCGAGGTCACACTCGCGCCCCTGAGGTCACACTCGCGCCCCCGAGGCCACACTCGCGCCCCTGAGGTCACACTCGCGCCCCCGAGGTCACACTCGCGCCCCCGAGGTCACACTCGCGCCCCCGAGGTCACACTCGCGCCCCCGAGGTCACACTCGCGCCCCCGAGGTCACACTCGCGCCCCCGAGGTCACACTCGCGCCCCTGAGGTCACACTCGCGCCCCCGAGGTCAGTCCCCCGTCTTCTACCACCTGACCTGAAAGTCACCCCACAGGAGACAATGCAAGTCAGACAGCGGGTGTAGAGGTGGGAGCCAGACAGCAGGTGTGGAGGTGGGAGCCAGACAGCAGGTGTGGAGGTGGGAGCCAGACAGCAGGTGTGGAGGTGGGAGCCAGACAGCAGGTGTGGAGGTGGGAGCCAGACAGCAGGTGTGGAGGTTGGAGCCAGACAGCAGGTGTGGAGGTGGGAGCCAGACAGCAGGTGTGGAGGTGGGAGCCAGACAGCAGGTGTTGGAGGAGGAATGTACATTAGGGAGCCAGACGAGCAGGTCAAGTGCCACCCAGTCATTCATTTGTAGGAAGCGGGAAATGCCAGGCAGTGCCAGGCCGGCCAACTTGGCCCCCCCCACCCCCACCCCCTGACTCCAAGCGCCGGCACCTGGGCCATAGAAAACGGGTGTCTCCAGGTGGCGCTAAACACCTTCCCAAATAACCTGACGAAACATATGCTTGTTTACATTCTCAATGAGCAAAGGTTAAGACAGGAGAAGGAAGGAGCTGCGGCAACTAGTAGATCTACGTCGAGGACAGGGCCGCGGGGACATTAAGCCCCGAAATCATCTGAAGAAAACATGACCTACGCTAAGAACACCCACCCGATGTCGCCAAAAAGTACCTTTGTCAAAAAGCATTATATTGTGTAGGTCTGATTCACGCGTCATTATACACGGGGTCATTACTCGTGCCGGGGCCTCGGGTGACCCTCCTGCACCCTTGTGTCTCTACATGAGAGACCACAGTAACACGTGGGGGCCTGCTGGTGGGGGGGGGGGGTCTGCTCGGTAGGAGGGGAAGGGGTCTGCTGGGGGGCTCCAGGAGGGGGTGGGGGGTTCTCGCCTGGTGACAATACAGGATCCACCACAATTGTTGACCTTGCACTGAGTGTTGGCTCAACACCTGGCAACACCTAGGGTGGGGGGCGGCACGTGTTAGGCATAGACTGAAACATGTTATCTGGCCTTATCGGTCAATGTTATCAGATGTCTCCCCCCCCCCCCATCTCCTCGTCACCTGTCACCCATCCTCCTCCCCCCCGTCAGGAGCACGCTCTGCAGGAGCGTGTAGTTACTGTTAGAATTAGAACATTTACTGCTAGAATCCACTCAGTAAAACATCTAAACTATTGGAAACGACTAAAAAGCCTAAATCTGTACTCCCTTGAGCGCAGGCGGGTGAGATACATAATAATTTATACGTGGAAAATAGTAGAGGGGCTGGTCCCAAACCTGCACACAGAAATAACACCACATGAGACCAGAAGACATGGCAGGATGTGCAGAATACCCCCGTTGAAAAGCAGAGGTGCAACAGGTACTCTGAGAGAGAACTCTGTCAACATCAGAGGCCCGAGACTGTTCAACACGCTTCCACTTCACATAAGGGACATAACTGGCCGACCCCTCGCAGTAATCAAGAGAGAACTGGATAAGCACCTCCAAAGGATACTTGAGCAACCAGGCTGTGATTCATACATCAGGCTGCGAGCAGCCGCTTCAAACAGCCTGGTTGACCAGTCCAGCAACGAGGAGGCCTGGTCGACGACTGGACCGCGGGGACGCTAAGCCCCGGAAACACTTCAAGGTAAGGTCACCTGTCACCCCATCACCCCCGTGACCTGTCCCTTCCCCCCCCCCCCAGTCACCACCTCCACCTCAGGTATTACACAGGTAACAGGAATTTGAGACTGGCCCAGGGGGAGGCTGGTGTGGAGGGCAGGGGGGCCGGGAGAGGGGGGACCTGAGGGACAGAGAATAGGGTCACGAGGAGGTGTTGAGGAGAGGGTCGTAACAAGAGGGCTCTCGTAAGGCTCGTTGCAGGGACCACTGCCGCTCGTGAGTTATGTAAACAAAGAACCAGAGAGAGTGAAGGCGAACATGTCCATTTTTTCAGACGATGCTAAGTTGAAGAACCGAGGCGGACTGCACACAGTTTCCGGGAGACTTCGACCCACTCCAGCAGTGGGCAGAAAAATAGTTGTTAAATTCAATCCCAACAGATGCAAAGTAAAGGAGAAGGGAGAAAGGAGACGTGAAGATATCTATACAAGGGGAAGACAACTACAGGGATCGGAGAAAAAAAATACTTGGGAGTGGATATAGTTCCTACATCGGCAGCATATGGGACGCTGGGAAATATTAGAAGGCTCTTTACAAACATCAATCTGGATTCAATCTGGATTCTTTCAAGGCATTCTACACAACTTTTGCTAAACGAATAATGAAATATGCAGCAACAGCTTGGAATCCACAAAGCCAAAACTGGAAAGTACAGAGGTCTACAAGAAGCTTACTGCCAGAGCTAACAAGGTTAAGCTATATGGATAGGTTCAGAGAACCATCTCACAACCCTAGACGACAGAATAAAGAAGTGAGATATGATCACAACACAGAAGATACTGAGGGGAAATGACAAGGTGGACCAGGGCAGCCTCTTCCAGGGCAAAAGGGAGGGCGGGAAGTTGAAAGTAGGACAAGAGGACACAAGTAGAAATTGGAATTGCAAATTTGTTAAAGCTATGTAAGGAAATAATCTTACGTTGCACGGATGGTCAACAAATGGAATGGACTGAAGGAAGAAGTTCTGGAAACCACCTCCATCCACAAGTTAAAGGCAAATCAGATAAAAAAAATTGTCGCCAGACTAGTTAAATTATAATGCAACAGGAACAAGAAGGCTGGGAGGCAGGTCTAAAGAGCTAAACCTAATAGGTAGGTACCACACTACCTCACAACCCCCCCTTTGGCTTGACCACCCCGCTCCCCCTACCTCACTACCCAAGCTGCTCCGTCACAGGGGCAGAGCACAGACAAGACACAGGTGGAAGTGAACAAATCCACAAGGGCCGTGACGAGGATTCGAACCTACGACCGAGAGCATCCAAGACGCCGCCGACTGAGCTACGACATGGTATAAGAATTGCAACCAGAAATTCAACTGAATTTACCGCGGGGGAGGTGGTAGGTTTAATTATTTAATTTTGTTTCACATTAACGTGGCTGAAGATATGATGACCAGACCGCAACTCAGAAGGTGGAGAAACGACGACCATTCGGTCCGTCTCGGACCATTATATCAAGTCGTGTGTGTGACACTGGTCCACGACGGACCGAAACGTCGTCGCTTCTCCATCTTCTGAGTTGTGATTCGGTCTTCATTGTGTTCTACTTATTTATACGCACGAGAGTACATATATTATTATTATGAATGTAACGATCACCTACACTGGTGATGGTTACATTCTTACACAGGTTAGAGTGAGAGGGAGGGAAGACGCTCATGTGAGTAAGCCAGGTGTGTTTAGTGGTTAGTATGGTGAGGAGTATGACAGTGTAGAAGGGGTGGGGAGGGAGGAGGGGGGAGAGAGAGAGAGAGAGAGAGAGAGAGAGAGAGAGAGAGAGAGAGAGAGAGAGAGGGAGAGGGAGAGGGAGAGGGAGAGGGAGAGAGAGAGAGAGAGAGAGAGAGAGAGAGAGAGAGAGAGAGAGAGAGAGAGAGAGAGAGGGAAAGGGAGAAGGAGAGAGAGAGAGAGAGAGAGAGAGAGAGAGAGAGAGAGAGAGAGAGAGAGAGAGAGAGAGAGGGAGAGGGAGAGAGAGAGAGAGAGAGAGAGAGAGAGAGAGAGAGAGAGAGAGAGAGAGAGGGAGAGGGAGAGGGAGAGGGAGAGAGAGAGAGAGAGAGAGAGAGAGAGAGAGAGAGAGAGAGAGGGAGAGGGAGAGGGAGAGAGAGAGAGAGAGAGAGAGAGAGAGGGAGAGGGAGAGAGAGAGAGAGAGAGAGAGAGAGAGAGAGAGAGAGAGGGAAAGGGAGAAGGAGAGAGAGAGAGAGAGAGAGAGAGAGAGAGAGAGAGAGAGAGAGAGGGAGAGGGAGAGAGAGAGAGAGAGAGAGAGAGAGAGAGAGAGAGAGAGAGAGAGAGAGAGAGAGGGAGAGGGAGAGGGAGAGGGAGAGAGAGAGAGAGAGAGAGAGAGAGAGAGAGAGAGAGAGAGAGAGAGAGAGGGAGAGAGAGAGAGGGGGGGGGGGGCTCTTAACGGATGCGAGATACGCATGTCCTCAGAGTAGGGGGGGGGGGGTGGCAGGGTACGGGAACCCCTAGATAAGTGCCACCACACACTGACCTTTCACACCTACCTGCTGCCTCACCACACCTGACTCCTCCCTTCACACACCTGCCTGCTGCCTTACCACACCTGACTCCTCCCTTCACACACCTGCCTGCTGCCTCACCACACCTGACTCCTCCCTTCACACACCTGCCTGCTGCCTCACCACACCTGACTCCTCCCTTCACACACCTGCCTGCTGCCTCACCACACCTGACTCCTCCACACACCTGCCTGCTGCCTCACCACACCTGACTCCTCCCTTCACACACCTGCCTGCTGCCTCACCACACCTGACTCCTCCCTTCACACACCTGCCTGCTGCCTCACCACACCTGACTCCTGCCTTCACGCACCTGCCTGCTGCCTCACCACACCTGACTCCTGCCCTCACACACCTGCTTGGTGCTCCCACACACACATACCCTGGTCCTTCAAACACCTGTCCTGTTCTTCCACACACCTGACATGTGGAATGGGTCGTACAGAAAGAAAAGGACACATGTGGAATTTAAATACGAGCAGTGAACTCACAGACAAACTGGTGAAACAAATGGTGCACCTTCCTGTGAGAGGCGGAGGCCGGCAGCTAGGCTCTCTACACAGTTCACCGTGCAGATATGACAAGCCCAATAGGCTCAACAAACTGTACTTATAAGTCCCTTGAAAGTTAAGGCGGAACCTACGAGCTGAAGCCCTACACAATGTAATACACAACTCCTGACTCTACTAATACCCTACACTTGGACGGGCTTCAGCTCCGGGGCCCCTAGACTTGCTGTGGACTCAATGGAAACCCAAGTTGTAAGGTATAAGGGCTCCCTTATACCTTATCTTCGGTTACAAAGATTACGTCAACACTGTACAGATAGACTCCAGGCTTTCAGACCCACACTCTTGAGACTTAGAGCAACGTCACCATACACGTTACACACACAGTGTAGAGTTATGGGCAGAGTTTCTTTCACCCTAATGCCCTTGTTGCCTAGCAGTAAATAGGTACCTGGGAGTTAGTCAGCTGTCACAGGCTGCTTTCGGGGGGGGGGGTGTATGTGTGTGTGTGGTGTGGAAAAAAAATAGTAACAGTTGATTGACAGTTGAGAGGCGGGCCGAAAGAGCAGAGCTCAACCCCTGCAAGCACAACTAGGCAACTAGGTGAATACACACTGACAGCTCTCTCAGTTGAGGTACTGAGAGGGCGGGAAGTGCTGCCATTACAGTCCACCCGATGTTACCGCAGGGAGAGCCAATAATAGCGCCTCTACCTTACTAGTTGAACTGTTAGCTAGTCTTGTTGCGCTCAAGATTATTGATAACACTGGGAGCAGAGAAGCAGGCGGAGTAGCAGCAGGAGCACCAGCCACAGGGGGAGCAGCAGCAGCAGCAGCAGGAGTAGCCACAGGGGAAGCAGCAGCAGCAGGAGGAGCAGCCACAGGGGGAGCAGCAGCAGCAGCAGCAGGAGTAGCCACAGGGGAAGCAGCAGCAGCAGGAGGAGCAGCCACAGGGGGAGCAGCAGCAGCAGGAGTAGCCACAGGGGAAGCAGCAGCAGCAGGAGCACCAGCCACAGGGGGAGCAGCAGCAGCAGCAGGAGTAGCCACAGGGGAAGCAGCAGCAGCAGGAGGAGCAGCCACAGGGGGAGCAACAGCAGCAGGAGGAGCAGCCACAGGGGGAGCAGCAACAGGAGCAGGAGCAGGTGCAGACGGCTGGGATGAGACTGGCGTTAGCGATCACAAATAACTGTCCAGTTGACCACAACATCATATCTTGCCTTCCGGCCCTTCCTGGGATGCTCGCCTGAGAAGACTGTGGGAAGCTGGGCTTATGTTACCCCGGATGGGGTGGGCTGGGAGGGTGGGCTGAGAGAGAGTGGGCTGTAGGAGGCTGGGCTGGAAGAGTGGGCTTAGAGGGTGGCCAAGTTCAAAGCTTTAATATTACTACACTATTATTTACAACACTGCAATTATCATTTACCCACCTGCAATACTTATTCAACAAATATTGTGCAACATTCAGCTTTCAGGAAAAGCCGATTGACAGACTGACAGACGAACTGACCGGCGGTGAGGTCAGCATCTAACACTCGCGCCATAATCACCACGTGGATAATATGGACACTAACTGGAAGCGACAATCGTAAATGTCATTCATGCTGAGCTTCAAGTAACCCAGAGTAATATATTATTCATGGTTTATTCGTCATTATTCTTCATATTATCATTATTCTTCATATATTATTCATCAGAATAATAATTAATATATCATTCTGGTGACAGGTGGTGAGGGCTGCTGGTGACAGGTTGGTGAAATATCAACCTCAAGGTATATTTCTCTAATTTCACGAGTATTTCCACCCCGGTCTCCTGTTCCCGTGCCCAGCGGGAGGGCACCAGTGGGCGGGGAGGTGCGGCATGAGGGCACCAGTGGGCGGGGAGGTGCGGCATGAGGGCACCAGTGGGCGGGGAGGTGCGGCATGAGGGCACCAGTGGGCGGGGAGGTGCGGCATGAGGGCACCAGTGGGCGGGGAGCTGCGGCATGAGGGCACCAGTGGACGGGGAGGTGCGGCATGAGGGCACCAGTGGGCGGGGAGGTGCGGCATGAGGGCACCAGTGGACGGGGAGGTGCGGCATGAGGGCACCAGTGGGCGGGGAGGTGCGGCATGAGGGCACCAGTGGGCGGGGAGGTGCGGCATGAGGGCACCAGTGGGCGGGGAGGTGCGGCATGAGGGCATAAGTGGGCGGGGAGGTGCGGCATGAGGGCACCAGTGGACGGGGAGGTGCGGCATGAGGGCACAAGTGGACGGGGAGGTGCGGCATGAGGGCACCAGTGGGCGGGGAGGTGCGGCATGAGGGCACCAGTGGGCGGGGAGGTGCGGCATGAGGGCACCAGTGGGCGGGGAGGTGCGGCATGAGGGCACCAGTGGGCGGGGAGGTGCGGCATGAGGGCACAAGTGGACGGGGAGGTGTGGACGGGGAGGTGCGACAGGAGGAAGCAGACAGGAAGGAAGTCAGGATAGAGCGGAGAGGGAGAATCGGTGCACGATGATGATAAAATGAAGATAGATCACGGCCCAAGTTGAAAAAAGAAGAGGTGTGAGGAGGGAGAGAGCGTGAGGGAGGATGGAGGGGGGGGGGGGAAGATGGAGGGGGGAGGGGGGGGAGGGAAGACGGAGGTAAGAGCGGGAAAGCAGAAGATGGAGACCACATAATCGTCAGTTGCCTGGGCTGTCCACTACTCGCTGACCACAACTATGTTCCGCGCACAGCATCTGCAGCCTCACTATTGGCTCGGGTGCCTGCTCTGCTGGAGCATGGCTCTGTTGGTGGCAGAGGAGCGTGGCCCTGCTGGTGGCAGAGGAGCGTGGCCCTGCTGGTGGCAGAGGAGCGTGGCCCTGCTGGGGACTAGAGGCAGTGGGAGAGGTGCTGGGGACTAGAGGCAGTGGGAGAGGTGCTGGGGACTAGAGGCAGAGGGAGAGGTGCTGGGGACTAGAGGCAGTGGGAGAGGTGCTGGGGACTAGAGGCAGAGGGAGAGGTGCTGGGGACTAGAGGCAGCTTGGTGGTTGTAGAGTGCAGGTGGGAGGGGAGGTGGAGGCTGTGGGAGTCATCACAGTAAAAGACCACGGGAGGGAAAATCCTGAGTCACAGAGACATTACCGGCCGGGGGGGGGGGGGGTAGGGGAGGTGTGTGGGGGGGTGAACCAACTGTTATTATCTATCACCAAACTCTGGAATACACCAGTCACCCACCCGCCAGAATACACCCACCCACCAGAATACAACAGAGCCACAGACCAGGATACATCAGCCAAAGACAGGACACGAGAGGATGGCTGGAAATACATCACACAGCAACAAGCAACAAGCAACAGCAACACACACACTGGGAGACATGCACCTTGAGGAATGCCAGGAAAGACTAGGCGGGTGAAAGCTGCTGGTGTCTTCTATCACACTTGGTCAGTTGCGACCACCTGTAAATACACAAGTCTTCGGACTCTCTCTAACTTCGTCTTGTGCTTCATTAGATTTGGACTCTCGTTGGAGCTGCATACTCCAGGATTGGTCTAACATATGTGATATATACAAGGTTCTAAATGGTTCCTGACATAAATTTCTAATGACAATTCGCATGTTGATCAACCTACCATATGCCGCTCATGATATCCTTATGATAAGTGCTTCTTGAGACAGGTTCAGTGTGACCTTCTGAAAGACCCTTCGGATCTTTCCCTCTACTTAATAATTATTAAGAAGTTCATTTCCCATTTGATATTGATTGATTGTTGTCGCCGGAAGCGGCTAGTTTATTGTGCACCCCATACTCATCCTGTGAGCGGTAGCGCAAAAAGTCATTTGCTACCGTATGTCCAGCTATTTGTTGGATTATCCTTTCAGTGTATCGAGTTCGTCTTGTAGATGACCTTAATCCTCCTCATAATTATTCTATCACCAGCAGACATCGAGAGGGGCAGTCTGTCACACCCGGAAGATCATTTAGATATTTGTTAAGCAGGATAGATCCTAGTACTGAACCCTGCTGGACTCTGCTAGTTCTCTAGGGACCACACAAGTGATATAATGTCTTTACAATATATCAATATAATTCGTAGCTGAAGGTCGCTCACTTTATGCCTAAAATATATATTTGGTTTAGAGTGAACATCTGCTTAGTCAAGCCAGCATTGAAATGATTTGTATAAGTTGTTATCAGTTACGTTTCTGAACCTGATAATGACAATGTCTATTAGCTGTGCTGTTACTGTGACTCGCATGTCATTAAGGCACTGAGCGTTTGATGTAAACTTTACCAATGGTAAATGTTCTTCCATTTATGAAGAGTTTTTGACAAGACTGTAACTTGCTTAACTAAATGAATTTTGGGGTTCAATCTCTAAGGCCATTATGTGCCTCACTAACCTTTTCCAGTACCGCCCACAAGATGGGTATGGGCTCCACTACCGCCCACAGGATGGGTATGGGGTCCACTACCGCCCACAGGATGGGTATGGGG